>NC_090379.1:96308548-96316048 GCF_036365525.1 Heterodontus francisci | reverse complement strand
GGCTGAATGACTTCTTTCTATGCCGTAAATGACTCTGACTTGCATTTATGTACTGCTTTTGACAACTGCTGGATGTCTCCAAGTGCTTTACAGCCAATTAAGCACTGTTGTATTGTAGGAAATGCGGCAGCCAATTTGTGTACAGCAAGCTCCCATAAATGACAATGTGATGATCTGTTCTGGTGATGTTGATTGAGGGATAAATATTGGCCAGGACACTGGTGATATCTTTCCAGTCATCTTTGAAGTCGTGGCATGGTATCTTTTATGTCCACCTGAGCAAGCAGACGGGGCCACAGTTTAACGTCTCATCTGAAAGACACCACCTCTGACGGTGCAGCATTCCTTCAGTACCGCACTGGAGTGTTAGCATTGATTTTTCTGCTCAAGTCCTGGAGTGAGACTTGAACCATGAAATGGTGAGTCAGAGGCGAGAGTGCTACCAACTGAGCCATGGCTTGGTTAGCAGCTTCACAACAAGAGTAGTTTTAACCTAACTTGCCTGGCGGGAAACTGATGGGATTGAATCGGCTGCTCATTTTGTAACTGCCCAATTTTATTTTTCACAGACTAATGATGGTTTTCTTTTCCCAAACATCATGTAGAGGGTACAGAGGAGGTTTACCAGGATGTTGCCTGGTCTGGAGGGCATTAGCTATGAGGAGAGGTTGGAAAAACTCGGATTGTTTTCACTGGAACGACGGAGGTGGAGGGGCGACATGATAGAGGTTTACAAAGTTATGAGCGGCATGGACAGAGTGGATAGTCAGAAGCTTTTTCCCAGGGTGGAAGAGTCAGTTACTAGGGGACATAGGTTTAAGGTGCGAGGGGCAATGTTTAGAGGGAATGTGCGAGGCAAGTTTTTTACACAGAGGGTGGTGAGTGCCTGGAACCTGCTGCCAGGGGAGGTGGTGGAAGCAGATACGATAGCGATGTTTAAGAGACATCTTGACAAATACATGAATAGGAAGGGAATAGAGGGATATGGGCCCCGGAAGTGCAGAAGATTTTAGTTTAGGCAGGCATCAAGATCGGCGCAGGTTTGGAGGGCCGAATGGTCTGTTCCTGTGCTGTACTGTTCTTTGTTCTTTGTTATAGTACTGCCAATTCCATGGCTTCTTCAAGTTGTTAATTCTCCACTTAATCAAAAGGTGAAACAAACTGTGGTGGTGTTAGTGGGCAGGATCCCTTCAGAATGCCTATAGTGTTTGTCTAGCATCAGAGTTGTCATGTGGTCTTGCAGTTATATTGCTCTGATATTAGTGGCAACAGAGTCTATATAAAGTGCTGGCCACAGTGGTGAGTGCGAGACATGCTCAAATGATGCTGTCTGAACTCTGCCTTGATTGCTGTTTCATTCAGCAGATTGAGCCCAAATTGGTTTCTGTGGAGGTGCACTTAAGTTGTGATGGTTTTCAGATGGACTATGTTGCGATCTCCCTCCTTCCACCTCCCACCCAAGCAACAAAACAGTCAAAAAGGAGACTTCTAGGGGTAAATACTCAAGTCACAAGAGGATGAAACAAAAAAAGATTGTTTGGCCCATCAAGCCTGCTTCTTCCACAGACCATATACAATCTGCTGTATTCCAGGCTCAATACCAATCATTCAATCTCTTCAGGCAAAGCCATGTTAAGTTTCGGAAAGATAAATTGAGTGCAGCTCCAGAATCTCGTCTTCCCTTCTGGATCTTTGTTTGGTAATGTTTCACTTAACTTCTCCTGTAGCCTGGGGTGGCACAGTGGCGCAGTGGGTTGCACCGCAGCCTCACAGCTCCAGCGACCCGGGTTCAATTCTGGGTACTGCCTGTGTGGAGTTTGCAAGTTCTCCCTGTGTCTGCGTGGGTTTTCTCCGGGTGCTCCGGTTTCCTCCCACAAGCCAAAAGACTTGCAGATTGGTAGGTAAATTGGCCATTATAAATTGCCCCGAGTATAGGTTGATGGTAGGGAAACAATAGGACAGGTGGGGATGTGTTAGGAATATGGGATTAGTGTAGGATTAGTATAAATGGGTGGTTGATGGTCGGCACAGACACGGTGGGCCGAAGGGCCTGTGTCAGTGCTGTATCTCTGAACAAATAGCTCGTTTATTTTTGAGATCACTTGTCTGTAGATATTTCCTTCCTGTAAGCTGTGTGAGTTGGATGTGGTTTGTAAAGCTCTGTATGCAACTTACTGCACAGTATAGTGGCCATGTACTAACGAATGAGTCTATTCATTGACCTGTCCCGAAGCATCATGGTCTCAGATTTGGGTGTCGTGCTCCCCAATTAGTATTGGATCAAGCAATGCCATTGGTTCATAACAGTCCACTGAAGTCTTAGAAAGTTTCCTGTAACATTTTTATAGAAAAAACACTGATTTTTGCATTTGTAGCAACTGCAGTGTAGACCATGCCAACCCTGTCACAGTACCCTGTCCTGAATTTCTTTTATAATTCAATCCCAATTTACAAAAAAGAATTGAAATCAAGATAAATGTGCTAATTTCCCTCTTTAATAACTGCACAAATTTACAAATTATTCCTACCTTCACTTGAGTACATGCTCTCTTGATTTCTGAGGGCAAGGCAAATTGTTCTGTTTCTCCTCAACAGCTACCCCAACTGATAATTACACAAATGAGCTCCTGCATTAATGGATTTGACAGCTCATGGTGATGGGGCAACACTGGAGAACTCGAGTTCAAATGCCAGTGAAAGTTCAGCCGTGATCTGTTTGAATGACAGAGCAGCCAAATGGCGTCTTTCTGTTCTTTACTTCCTACGATTGGAATTTGAATTTAGTGTCTTGGTTGAGGATTGAGTGCTCAGCTTGTCACTGCTCCTGTTGCTTGTCATTTGTTCCTGCATATTGTGCCATGGTAGAATTTGACGACTCTGAGCTGGCAGATGTAAATCATTCATGTCACCAGTCACAGAAATTGCAGACAGCTTGTTTTGCCATTTCAGATATCTATCTCATGGTCATGATACAGCAGTGGTTTTTACATTTACAATAAATAGATGGCTGCTTAATCAATGATGGGCACAAAAAAAGTGAATTGTGCTTTATGTTTCAATTGTGCTGACGTCCAGGTAATACTGAAGATGGTATTTGGGTGCAGCTGGGATCTGGCCACTTTCAGGGATGGGAGAGAACTTGCAGCTGTGAGGACATTGGGTAAGTTGAGTTTGTGCATCCTTCCTTCATTTCATCCAGTGACACTGTCTCCCTGAACTTTGCTCAGTTTATAGCACTCTCACCTCCTGAGTTAGAAGTAAGTGGGTTCAACACACTTGGAACACAATCTAGGCTGCCACTTCACTGCACCACTGAGGGGAGAGCTGTATTGCTGTAAAGTACTGTTGTTCAGATAATACATTCAATAGAGACTCCATTTGTTTCTTGGTGTTCACATGGGCATTAATGAGTCAATGGGGATAGTCAAAGGAGACTTTCTCCAAGCAACTTTGCCAACATTCTTCTCTCCATCAGCATCATCAAAAATAAAAACAAATTAATTGGTCATTTGCCTCATTTTTGGATACTGCTGTATACAAAATGGCTGCTGCCTTTGCCTACAGAAATGATTGCACTTGAAAAGTGATAGATTTGGAACAGTGTAAGATGCGATAAAGTGCTATATGAATACAGGTTCTTTATTCTCTGGATATTTGTAGATTTTCAAATCTGGTTTTCTTTTTGTTCTTCAAACTGGAGCACGAACACATTATTTTTGAACCAACAGGCTTTTAAAAATGTGTTTACCAATGTATTTGTAAGGTCACTCAAACAGGCTCCACTTCAGGGCGATGCTAGAGTTGCCGTACAAAACAGGAGTCTAGGTCTGATTTGACTCTACAGAGGAGTAGTGTGTAACTCCTACAGGTGTTAGCTTGATAGCGCATGGAGTGTAACTACTTTGGATCTCTGGACACTTACTAAACTTGCCTGCAGTAGATTTCAATGTTCACACAGTGAGCAGAGTCCTTTCTAGGCAGGCAAATAGCAATTGCAGTCAGACTGTGTAAACTAGATACAGCAGCCTATTTCTTTGGGCCTCCTTATCTCGAGAGACAATGGATACGCGCCTGGAGGTGGTCAGTGGTTTGTGAAGCAGCGCCTGGAGTGGCTATAAAGGCCAATTCTGGAGTGACAGGCTCTTCCACAGGTGCTGCAGAGAAATTTGTTTGTTGGGGCTGTTGCACAGTTGGCTCTCCCCTTGCGCCTGTCTTTTTTCCTGCCAACTACTAAGTCTCTTCGACTCGCCACAATTTAGCCCTGTCTTTAAAGGCTGCCCGCCAGCTCTGGCGAATGCTGGCAACTGACTCCCACGACTTGTGATCAATGTCACACGATTTCATGTCGCGTTTGCAGACGTCTTTATAACGGAGACATGGACGGCCGGTGGGTCTGATACCAGTGGCGAGCTCGCTGTACAATGTGTCTTTGGGGATCCTGCCATCTTCCATGCGGCTCACATGGCCAAGCCATCTCAAGCGCCGCTGACTCAGTAGTGTGTATAAGCTGGGGATGTTGGCCGCTTCAGGACTTCTGTGTTGGAGATATAGTCCTGCCACCTGATGCCAAGTATTCTCCGAAGGCTGCGAAGAGGAATGAATTGAGACGTCGCTCTTGGCTGGCATACGTTGTCCAGGCCTCGCTGCCGTAGAGCAAGGTACTGAGGACACAGGCCTGATACACTCGGACTTTTGTGTTCCGTGTCAGTGCGCCATTTCCCACACTCTCTTGCAGTCTGAACATAGCAGTGGAAGCCTTACCCATGCGCTTGTTGATTTCTGCATCTAGAGACAGTTACTGGTGATAGTTGAGCCTAGGTAGGTGAACTCTTGAACCACTTCCAGAGCGTGGTCGCCAATATTGATGGATGGAGCATTTCTGACATCCTGCCCCATGATGTTCGTTTTCTTGAGGCTGATGGTTAGGCCAAATTCATTGCAGGCAGACGCAAACCTGTCGATGAGACTCTGCAGGCATTCTTCAGTGTGAGATGTTAAAGCAGCATCGTCAGCAAAGAGGAGTTCTCTGATGAGGACTTTCCGTACTTTGGACTTCGCTCTTAGACGGGCAAGGTTGAACAACCTGCCCCCTGATCTTGTGTGGAGGAAAATTCCTTCTTCAGAGGATTGAACGCATGTGAAAGCAGCAGGGAGAAGAAAATCCCAAAAAGTGTGGGTGCGAGAACACAGCCCTGTTTCACACCACTCAGGATAGGAAAGGGCTCTGATGAGGAGCCACCATGTTGATTGTGCCTTTCATATTGTCATGGAATGAGGTGATGATACTTAGTAGCTTTGGTGGACATCCGATCTTTTCTAGTAGTCTGAAGAGACCACGTCTGCTGACGAGGTCAAAGGCTTTGGTGAGATCAATGAAAGCAATGTAGAGGGGCATCTGTTGTTCACAGGCATTTCTCCTGTATCTGACGAAGGGAGAACAGCATGTCAATAGTCCGATCTCTCTGCACGAAAGCCACACTGTGCCTCAGGGTAGACGCGCTCGGCCAGCTTCTGGAGCCTGTTCAGAGCGACTCGAGCCTATAACTACAGCATTAAATTACTTAGCAATGAAAGAGTCCAGCTTGCACAAAACATTTAATAAGCTCTTCAGTATGTTGGTATAGGAAAAGCTCCCTATCGCTCCCTGCTCCCTCTGAAACTAAATGTGAAAATGGCAGTGGGGGCACAGAGGAATGAGAAGAAAGATTTAATTGGAGTGCAGCCTTTCCTTTTGCTTTCATTATCTCAAGCAAGAACTTACGGTTATTCATACTCGGATAAAAAATCCTGAACAGTATAATTTTCAACTTTAAAACTCACATTACCATGCTCAATTTGTTTCTCCTTACATTGCTCAGGAGTTGCTCACTACAGCCTCTAGTCAGTCTTCACGATGTACAGCCTGGCATGAGAGCACCATCAATATAGCTCTGTACATCAGGGTGGCTTTCCTATTCCAACAAATGCTGAGTTACATGTAGGCCAGACCAGGTAAGGATAGCAGATTTCCTTCCTAAAGGACGTTAATGAACCAGATGGGTTTTTATTATAATGAATAGTTTCATGGCACCATTTCTGGACTAGCTTTCAATTCCAGATTTAAAAAAAATAATTAATTGAATTTAAATTGCACCAGCTGCCGTGGTGCAATTTGAGCCCATGTCCCCAGGGCATTAGCCTGGGCCTCTGGATTACAAGTCCAGTGTCATTATCATTTTGTGTCTCCATGTGGGGTAGGTACACAGTGCTGTTAAGAAAGGGAGTTCCAAGATTTTGACCTTGTGACAGTGAAGGAATGCTGAAGTAGTTCCAAGTCACGATGGTGTGACTTGGAGGGGAGCTTGCAGATGATGGTGCTCCCATGCGTCTGCTGCCATTGTCCTTCGAGATGGTAGAGGTCGTGGGTTTGGAAGGTGCTGTCGAAGGAGCCTTGGCGAATTGCTGCAGTCTGTCTTGTAAATGAGGCACTGTCACCTAAGCAGACTGAGGGGAGAAAACTTGAAAGGCATGTATTTGGTGGGGACAGACAACAAGAAAAGGATGAAATGTGGGCAAATGGATAATATGCCATGAGCAAAAGATTGCGTAGGATATATAGCACAGAAACAGGCCATTCGGCCCCAACCAATCCACACAGTGTTATGCTCCACTCGAGCCTCCTCCCATGTTTCCTCGTCTAAATCTCTCATTGTAATCCTCATATTCTTGTCCAGCTTCCCATTAATGCATCTGTACTATTGGCTTCAACCACTCCCTGTGGTCGTGAGTTCCATATTCTCACCACTCTTTGGGTGAAGAAGTTTCTTCTGAATTCCCTGTTGGATTTCTTGGTGAATACCTTATATTGATGGCTTTTAATGGAAACATTCTTTCTCTATTCACTCTATCAAAACTGTTTGTAATTTTAAGGACCTCCATTAGGTCACCCGTCAGCCTTTTTTCAAGGGAAAAGAGACCCAGCTTGTCAATCCTTGCTTGATATGTATACCCATGCATTTGTGGTATGATCCTTGTAAACCTTCTCTGCACTCTCTCCAGTCCTTCTAAATTCTTCTGAAAATATGGTGATCAGAAGTGCTTGTGGTGCTTTTAAGTGTGGTCTTAATGAGGGTTCAATACAGGTTAAGCATAATTTTTCTACATTTCAGTCCTGTCCCTCTAGAAATAAAGCCTAATGTTTGTTTTTTTTATGGCCTTGTTAACCTGTAGTGCAACTTTTAGTGATTGGTGTATTTGTTCTCCAAGATTCCTTTGTTCCTCTATCCCACCTAGATTTGTACCTTCCATGTAATAAGTGAGCTCCCTATTCATCCTATCAAAATGTACCACCTTACTTTTATCCCGGTTGAACTTCATTTTCAAATTATTTGCCCATTCTGCAAGTTTATCAGTAGTGTCCAGTAATTTGTTGCAGTCCTCCTCAGTATTGATTATCCCCCCCCCCCCGCTCCAAATTTAGTGTCATCCACAAATTTAGAAATTGTGGTTTTGATTCCCAAA
>NC_090379.1:92417205-92573768 GCF_036365525.1 Heterodontus francisci | reverse complement strand
ACTTAAGGTAATTACTGTTAGCAGAGAAACTGTATTAGAGAAACTCAAGGGACTAAAAGCTGACAAATCCCTAGGACCGAATGATCTAGGAATCTAAAAGAGGTAGCTGCAGAGATAGTGGATGCACTCTTTATGATTTTCCAAAATTCCTTAGATTCTAGAATGATCCCAGTGGATTGGAAGTAAGCAAATGTAACCCTGCTATTCAAGAAAGGAGGGAGAGAGAAAACAGGGAACTACAGGCCAGCTAGCCTGACATTGTCAGGAAAATGCTGGAATCCATTATCCAGGAATGCATTTGGAAAATCATAGCATGATGAATCAACATTGTTTTACAAAAAAGGAAATGATGTTTTGCCAAATTTATTAACAGATTTTTGAGGATGTAACTAGTAGCGTAGATAAAGGGAGCCAGTAGATGTAGCATGCTTGGATTTCCAAAAGGCATTCAAAAGGGTGCCACACAAAAGGCTAATACACAAGATAAGGGTTCATGGAGTTGGGCGTAATATATTAGCATGGATAGAGGATTGTTTATGGGCATGAAGCAGAGAGTAGGGAAAAACAGGGCATTTCAAGTTGGCAGGCTGCAACTCGTGGAGTGCGCAAGGCTTCAGCTATTTACAAACTATGTTAATGACTTAGATGAAGAGACCGAGAGTAATGTATCCAAGTTTGCTGATGATACAAAGCTAGGTGGGAATGTAAACTGTGAGGAGGTTAGAGAGAGGCTGAAAAGAAATTTAGACAGTTTAAGCCAACAAGGTGGCAACTGGAATCTAATGTGGGGAAGTGTGAGGTTATTCACTTTGGTAGTAAGATTAGAAAAACAGAGTATTTTTTAAAAAGCTGAACTTTTAAATGTTGGTGTTCAGGGAGACTTGGGTGTGCTGGTACAAGGAACACAGGAAGTTAGCATTCAGGTACAGTAAGCAATTAGGAAGACAAATGGCATGTTGGCCTTTTTTGTAAGGGGATTGGAACACAAGAATAAGGAAGTCACTGGTGAGACCACACCTGGAACACTGTGCAGTTTTGATCTCCATATTTCAGGAAGGATATAATTGCATTGCAGGCAGTACGGCGAAGGTTCATTAGATTGGGTCCTGGGATGAGACGGCTGTCCTATGATGAGTGGTGATTTCATTGAAACATACAAGATTCTGAAGGGCTTGACAGTGTAAACACACAGTTCGTTTCCCCTGGCTGGGGGCAGTCTCAGGAAAAGGAGCTGACCATTTAGGACTGAGATGAGGAGAAATGTCTTCACTCAAATGGTTATGAATCTTTGGAATTGTCTATCCCAGAGGGTTGTTGGATGCTCCACTGAATATATTTAAGACTGAGATACAGATGTTGCTCTCTTAAAATAAG
Organism: Heterodontus francisci; assembly: GCF_036365525.1. Taxonomy (NCBI): domain Eukaryota; kingdom Metazoa; phylum Chordata; class Chondrichthyes; order Heterodontiformes; family Heterodontidae; genus Heterodontus; species Heterodontus francisci. The sequence goes on along the minus strand of NC_090379.1, from coordinate 92,572,394 downwards.
TACATTAGAATGTCAATATCAAACCAAACTAGTAAAAACAAGTGTACTAGAAATTCATTCTGCATAAGAGCCTATAGGTCTGCCTACATGCAATAAATCTGACAGCAAAACTTACTGTTGCAAGGAAATGTTGGTTCATTTTCAGTGAATTTCCCTATCCCCTCCTCTGCACGTCAGTGAGAGTCACACATCTCTTGGTATCTCTGCTTTACTCGGAGGGAGCTCCTTTGATAATGAGAATGAGGTACTCTTCCCTGCTGCAGGATATAAAGGACAATAACCAGCTTGGAACTTAATATACCATATACAAGAAGTTCACAATGGCTTTTATTTTACATGAAGTTACTGGCCATATTTGCAATACAAGTACTCACAGTGAGACAGCATCACATTAATGAGATAGGACATCATGTGCTGAAGAGAAATTGATGTGCACTTATTAAGTGTGTATTAATCACACATTTCTGAAAGTCACCATTTTGGAATTACTTGAAGCAAACATGAGGGTTTCAACCGAACAGAGATGTTCAGCAAACAGGCCACAAAAGTTGAAAAACACTGTAATTAAATTATTTATAACTCAATAGCAGTAATGAGAGAAAGATATTTATTAGCTGCATTAATGAGGAAAGAAGGATCACTCAGAAATATATGCAATACATTTCCATTCCGATTCTTAAATTGATTTTGTTTGGTAGAACCATAGGTGTTACAGGGATCAGTGAATTCAGTCTTCTTCATATGCAGGCATTCCCTTTCACAGGTTTTTAAAATTATGCCATTGATGAAAGATATGACAGTATCTTACAGAATTATATTTGTAAACATTAATAAAAACATACATATGCATGCTTAAAAGTCAGAAGCTTTCCTGCTCTGTTGATCCTATAATTGATATTATACTATACATTCCTACTGTGTGTCATACTTGCGTTTGTGAAGCACCCGATTCCATCAAAATGCCTCAGTGACTTTCTTTCGAATTGCAATGACTTAAATAGGCAAATGCAGCAGCAATGTCTCACAAGGTGACCAGTTAATTGATTTTGTTTTGCTGGTATTGATTGAGGGAGAATTGTTAGCAAGGACTGGGAGAATTCTTAAAGAAAATATTTGCATTTATATAGCAGCTTTCACAACCTCAGGACGTCCCAATGTGCTTTACAGCAATTGAAGAACTTTTTAAGTGTAGCCACTGTTGTAATGCAGGAAACGTGGCAGCCATTATGCACACAACAAACTCCCACAAACAGCAATGTGATAATGACCAGATAATGTTTTTGTGATGTTGATTGAGATAAATATTGGCCAGGACACTGGGGATAACGCCCTTGATCTTCTTGGAAATAGTGCCATGGAATGTTTTTATGTTCATCTGAGGCAAATGGGGCCTCGGTTTAATGTCTCATCTAAAAGATGGCACCTCTGACACAACAGCACTCCCTCAGTACTGCACAGGAGTGTCAGCCTAGGTTTTGCGTTCAGATCCTGGAGTGGGACTTGAATCCAAAATCTTCTCAGAGGCGGGAGTATTACCAACTGAGCTGCAGCTGATTATGACTTCAACTATGCAGCACTCACTCAGCATGACACTGGAGTGACAAGACTACAGATTCAAACCCACAACTTGCTGACCAAAGATGAGAGTGCTACCACTAAAGCAAGTTGATATGAGTAAAGCTCAGAACCTGGCTCAACTCTACTTTTGTAAATACTGTTAATTTTTTCTTTTGCTCGTCAATGGAGTGCAGAGACCAACTGTAGCACCAGACAAAAGCAGCTGACTCAGATTGTAACTGAACCTGAGATACTGTATGAATTAGTATCATCTCTCAGGAAGTAGCATTACCAACAGGGTCATTGGAAGAACTGATGTAAATATTATCAGGTATTTCAGACGTGCCCAATGTAAACTGAATTACAGAGCAAACTGGAGTAACAAGATCCGGTAAGGAATAAGTCTCCGGATCTATTATTTTCCGCACAGCTTGGCAGCCCAGTGGATTGCTTTAAGAATCAAAAAGCCATCATTACTAACTATAATGTTTTGAGATGAAACATGATTAGTTGCTGTTATTCAGTGTTGAACAGCATTTATGGAGGAATCACACTAATAATTATCAATTTTCTCCCAAGATTTTACAAGGATTTCAGAAGATAAACAATGGTGGCAGTCAAGTGGATCACAGGAGTTAACTATCAATATATTTTCAATTTATTTCAGACCCATGGTAATTTAATGCTGTTGAGACATTTTTACCCCAAAAATATAACCACCTAGAATTTGCTTCAAACCTTTGTATATGACTTTATATATTCAAAGCCAATATGCATTAAATGCTGCAAAAACATTGACATATTCTTAAAGCACCAAATTTCACCAAGGGAATAGCTGTCTTTTTCAAGAATTGCAGATAAAGCATGATGCACGCACCTCAGCAAACATATTGCAGCGTATATCACTCCTTTTTGCTGTGCTTCTCACTTTTCAAGGCGCATCCTGGAATGCAAAGATAACCCCTGGCTTCTTTTCTCTATTGCAAACTGTCTTGAACACCTTTTCCCTGCCTCCTCCACCCTCTGCCACAGTACCGAAATGGGTTCTATCAAAGTCACAAATGACATCCTATGTGACTGTGGCAAAGGTAAACTATTCCTCCTCGTCTTGTCTGCAGCCTTTGACATGACTGACCACACCATTGTCCAATGCCTCTCCACTGTTGTCTAGCTGGGTGGGACTGCTCTCGCTATTCTTACCTACCTAAACATTGCCAGAGTCTCACTTGCAATGGCTTCTCTTCCCACTACCACACAGTTATTTCTGGTGTCTCCAAAAAATTTAGCCTTGCCAACACCTCCCCCCACCCCCCTTCTTATTTGCATGCTGTCCCTTGGCAACATCATCCAAAAACACAGTGGTGGTTTTAACTTGTGCCCTGATGACATCCAGCTCCACCTCACCACCACCTCTCTCAACTCTTCCACTGTTCAACAGACTGCTTATCTGACATCCAGAACTGGATGAGAAGTTTCCTCCAATTGAATACTGGGAAAACTGAAGCCATTGCCATCAGACTGCTCCAAACACTGTTACCTAGCTACCAACTCCATCCCTCTCCCTGGAAAGTGTCTGAGACTAAACCAGACTATTTTCAACCTTAGTGTCATACTTGATCCCGGATAAGCTTCTGAGCACTTTCTGCATCATCACCAAAATCACCTACTTCCACCTCCGGAACAGCAACTGATTTTGCCCCTGCCTCAGCTCATCTGCTGCTGAAACCCTCATTCATGCCATCGTTACCTCTATACTTGACTACTCCAATGCACCCTTGGCTCGTCTTCCACATTCTACCCTCCGTAAACTTGTCATCCAAAACTCTGCTGCCCGTGTCTGTACTCACACTAAGTCCCATTCACCTATCACCCCGGGGCTCAATGACCTACATTGGCTTCTGGTCAAGCAATGTCTTGACTTTAAAATTCTCATCCTGGTTTTCAATCACTCCATGGCTTCACCCCTCCCTACCTCTTGTAATTGCCTCCAGCCCCACAACCCTCCGAGATATCTATGTTCATCTAATTCTGACCTTTGAGCATCCCCGATTTTAATTGCTCTACCATTGATGGCTGTGTGTTCAGTTGCCTAGTTCCTAAGCTCTGGAATTCCCACCCTAAACCCCTCTGCCTCTCCTTCATTTAAGATGTTCCTTAAAACCTACCTCTTTGATCAAGCTTTTGGCCATCTGCCTTAACATCACCTTATTTGGTTCAGTGTCGAATTTAGCTTCATAACACTGATGTGAACATCTTGGGATGTTTTATTATGTTAAAGACTCTATATACATACAAATTGTTGTTCTCATACAGTTTACTGCTATATTGGTGCTTTTTCCTCCTTTGTGTCAAGTGAGGGATGTCCATGCTGGGCAAATCAGTACCAAGCAAGTATTGCAAATGCTGAACACTAGAGAAAGAAACTTTCTATTCTGCCCAAGAGATGCATCTTAATCCTAACCCCAGATAAGCATCGCCTACCACACCACTGTGCATTTTTACATTTCCCACAGCAGTTATCCTTAAACTTCCCTAAATGAGATTACTAATTTACGACTGTGTGATGAACCAAGAGTTCCATGCTCATTCAGAACAGAGCTAATAAAGTCCAAACTCATTTCACATTTGAGCCTTTCACCACTTCTGGGCTGGACTGAAACCCAACTCTCAGTATTGAAAGGGCCCAGAACCAAACCCACTGTTACTCATTCCTAAAGGACAATTACAGTATTAGTTTCATTACTATTGCATTTGTCTGCTATGCTCTGCAGCTTAAAATTTAAAATATCCTGAGGTAACTTCAGTAATACCGATAGTTCGTGTCAACTAAGTTTTCTCAACTTTGCTTACGACAACTGTAGGCTGCTGGATGAAGGACCTCAACCTTCATGATGCATAGGCTGGCAGAGAAACCTTTCTGAATGAGTCACAAAATGCATCCTGCCAACAAAGAACAACAGTTGTGGTGGTATTTATTGTTCAATCAATACTGTCTTTTAGCTGAAAGACGACATCATGGAATTTGACCACAGGCTAATCTTTTCCCTTCTTTCCTCTCTCCAGATAAAAACACATCAAAATGCAAACTCCTCAGTCCCATGATGGGAATTATGGTTCAAATTAACATTCAAAGATTTACCAGTGCCTGTAAAACATTACTTTGCCTTCTCAGCTGGAGGAGAACAGTGTGGAGGCAGGAATGCAGCAAGACACGAAAGGGATTGCGAATGACAATGTTTATTTCTCTTGCCAGTTAAGGAAAGTGATAGCTGACCATGTACCCACTGTGCAGAAATATTGTGCTTCAAATAATTCTCATTAAGAAATTAAATGCAAAACACAAAACTTTATTCCTGACTACTGCTCAAGTCTAACTCTCCTTTTCGTCAACAGATCACTGTATTCCACATACACAACCAACATGTTAAACAAATTTTCTTTAAGAATCAAATGGTTTACCCCTCGCATGAATAAAAGGCTACCATACAAAGGTGGCAATTTAAAATAAGACCAAAAAAAACCTCAAGAACTATGAAGTGTTAGATTTCAAAAAGTCTTCATCTGTGCGATTACAGTTACTCCATGGGCTTGAACATTAGAACATATATAAATTTGCTCATCTTTACCAAGTTGATATTAGGGGAAGCTTTGTAATATGTCTTATTTGAGAGACCAAATGCACCATAAACCCTTGCTTGGCATAATGAATACTTAAACAGAAGAAGTATAAACCCTCCAAGACAAACTGGATATCTGAATCCAAAGTTAGAATCACTCCAAATAATTTGTATTTTATATACCATTATCATACACATTCTACAAATTTCTGTATTAGCATTTCTTCAAGAAATTGACTTATTTACATAATTGATAACAAAATCTCTCACTGTTTTACAGACCAGTGTCTTGTGGAGCTCTAGTTAAATGCTTTCATCAGTGACATTACGAGGCACTGGTATGGGATAAGTGCAAATCATATCATGTCTTCTGTTTCTTTTCAGCTGGCGAGTAGTCTGGATCCAGCTCTTTGCGCAACCTTTTTAACCCTCCAGAAGGCTGGCCAGTCTCAGCTGGTGACAGAGTCCCTTGGCGACAATCAAAAAGTTTTTGTAATGCTATCATTTTCTTAGCACATTCGTAATGCTCATTTATTCCAGACTGGGAACAGTCTTCCTTGTGGTGCAATGAGGCTACCTGTACATAGGTACCAGCTTCAGACTTGGAAGCCACTGCTGAAACCCCCTGCTCTGGGCAAGTCTGTTCACAGTGCCCTGCACATTGCTTATCAAAACGGCCATTGTTGCAGGAAGACTCTGAACACCTTTCTTCCACATCACAAGTCCTGGTTTTGCATTTATCAATGTGGTCAGAATTACTTCTTGCTCCAGCTAAATGGATTTCTGGAGATAGTGCAGATTTAATAAATTCCTGACCAGGTTCTTCTCTGGCTATCTGTTGTATGTTTTGGGTATTCACACATTCCACCTCTGTGTGACTACACAGCTCTTCTGCCTGGCTGCCAAATGTTTGACACTGGTTACTTAGGTTACTGTTGTTTCCTACACAGACTGATTTTCCATTAACTTTTTTGGCCTCATAACAATGCTCTGCACAGTTACCAGGGGCATCTTCTACAGTATGTCCCTGCTCTCCAGATGTAATTTCCTTCACAGATGTTACAGTACTGCATTCATGACTGAGCAAGACTGAATGTTTGCTCTTTGCCTGTATGTGTGCATAATCCGCTGAGCTGGTGCTTTCACCATTGTGTTCATCAAAACATTTTTCCTCTCTAAGTCTATGATGAGGTACCGTTGTACCTTTTCTTGCAGTATCACTTTCTTGTGCTAAAGTACTTAAAGAACTGCCTCTCTCACTGGTGTCCGGCATATCTGCTAGAGACAAAAATGTCATGGAGCCTCCTTTTGATTTTAATTGTGACTTGAAGGTATTTTGGATCTTGCTGTAGGCCTTATAAACCTTTCTGACCTCAGACTCACTGTCTGAGTAAGGAGATACTCTATTATCAAACTCAGTACTGCTTCTTTCTGGTGAAGATGAAGCCGATGAATTGCCAATGTCATGTACTTGAGAATAGCTGCCATGATCCTCAGCACTACATCGTTTCACTTTTTTGAGTTGTGAAGTACTCCTTTTCTCCCTACAGTTTTTTTGCTTGGCTCTTGCAGCATTCCTTTGCCGCATAGATGCACGCCGCCTACCATTGCTACTGGAACTGCTGGAATCATTTGCCTCTGGGCTTGGTGATCGAGGCCTCTTCACAGGATCTGCATCAGAGTCTGTATTTACTTGGTGATAGTTGTTTTCTGAGGAATCAGAGTCATTTGAAAGAGTTCGAAGTCGTTCATCTTGGTAGCGCCTGAGTGCAGATAGCCTTTGCCGACGAGACTGTAGGTCTTCCCTGGTTGAAGTCTTGGACAGCTTCTGTCGGTCCAGCATGTACGTTGCTTCATCGGAATCATCACCTTGCTGCGGTGACAGTGGTAATGAAGCAGAAGATTCTGAATCGCTGTATCCTGACCGTTCGCTAGCCCCTGCATGTAACTGAAGAATTGTACTCTCGTTCAGGTCACTGTCAGAGTCAGAACTCCAACCCTCAATCTCACGCCGCACAAGAGAATCAAAGAAAGCCATCATTCTTGGATCTTCCTGAACTGACTGGTTAGCATAATCATGAGACAGACCACTCCCGCTATTTAAGACCAAGCTGATGTACTCTTCATGAGTATAAAGATTGCGAGTATCATCTTCCACTGTTCCTTCTAGGTCACCAGCACAATTTGGTTGAAGGTATGGACTCCACACCTGCATTTAGAGAGCACAAGAAAATTTAGTGTTTACAGTGACATCTATTTTTCTGAAATTATTTTTTTGAACTGGATTAAAGTATAAAAACAAATCAGGCAACTATTTTCAGATTTTGTAATTTTATGCTCTGAAGTTAAAATTTTGCCTCATCAAAACAAAAATGAATAATCCTTACACAACTTGACTGAAGGCGCATATACTTTAACCTAAACTTTAAAATTGAGCTTTGCATTCACACTGCAATAGTCTAGGTCATAATAGTCAACCATACACAAGAACCTGTCTTGTGATAAAATAGCTGATTAAAATCAAACTGAAGATCTTTTCTATTCGTGCTCTGTTTTGTCACAATATAGCTGGAGCATTTCAACAGCACCTGCACCATAATTAAGTTGCTTTTATATAGCAACTTTAACATAAAACACACCTAGGTCCTTTGAAAATTGAAAGGACTTATGGAACAAATGCTGAGTTTTGGAGGCACAGGTTAGGAGGGTTGGTTGAAAGCTTGGACCAAAAAATGGGTTTGGAGAAGTTTAAAAAAAAAAGTGGAGAGAGAAATGGAGGAAATTGTAATGAGTAGAGCAGAGGCAGGTGAAAATTTCCACCAATGGTGGGTTGAAGGGGTTCACAAAAGGCCAGAGCTAGAGGATCACAGATTATAGGAGGAATACAAGGCTGAATGAAGTTAGCACGATATGCTGGAATGAAACAGGATAGATTTGAAAATAAGGACAAGGGCTTCAGAATTAGTGCAATGACAAGGAACTATTGTAGGTCTGTGCGGATCGAGACAAATGCAGCAGGACTTGTGATAGAAAGCATACAGCAAGTTTTGTACAGGTTAGATGGAGATCATTGGAATAATATTACTCAAGGGGCCAAAACTGATAGCCTTGCCAAACAATATAGCAGCATGGAGGTGGCCCGTGTTTGAGAAAAGGTGATGAGTATGGCTGGGCTAAATCAGAATAAAAGCTGAAAGCTGATCCTAAGCCTGTAGATAATGGCACCAAGATAAGGAGAAGAGCAAGGATAGATCCTAGGGGGGATTCCGAAGATATTACAGTGGGAACATGGAGACACATCATTGCTGGACTAGCTGTTTTCAAATAGGTAGGCATAGAAGCACTCATGGGCAGCCACTCAGAGTTAGACAACAGAGGAGAATAGCGTGATAGGAAACTGTGGGGTGCCAGATGTTACTTATCTTTTTGTTTTTCAGAATCAGAAGGAAATTAATAAAATAAAAAGACTTGCATTTGTAGAAGGCGTTGCAAAACTTCAGGATGTTCCAAAGCGCTTTGCAGCCAAAAAGTACTTTTGAAGTGTAGTCACTGTTGTAATGTAGGAAACATGGCAGCCAATTTGCACATAACAAATTCCCACAAACAGCAATGTGGTAATGACCAGATAGTTTATTATGGTGATGCTGATTGAGCGATAAGTATTGGCCAGGACGCCGGCGATAACTCCCCTGAATTTCTTAGAAATAGTCCCATGAGATCTTTTACATTCATCCGAAAGAGCAGATAGGGACTTGATTTGTCTCATCCGAAAGGCGGCTCCTCTGATAGTGCATCACTCCCTCAGTACTACACTGGAGTGTCAGTCTAGGTTTTCAAGTTCTCTGGACTGGGACTTGAATACACAACCTTCTGACTCAGATGTGAGAGTGCTACCAACTGAGCCACGGCTGACACCAGTTAGCAATAGTGGTGGGCTTTTGAGACAGGTACCTGTAAAGAAAGTAGACATCTATCTTCAAAACAGATGACTTACTCCCAAATATGAAACCTGCATTGATACTCAGATAGCAGAGAAAGTGTAAGTTTCATAAGTTCTTTAGATTCTCAATGGTTTACAGTACAATTTCATTGTAGTGGATATTATTGAAACTAACTTTTCTCGTCACATATATAGTGTATTATGCTGCTGAGCTGCAATGTGTGCAAGTAAAAGACTATATTCTTTATAATAAAATAAAACTATTTTGAGTAGTCGAATATGGTTTGCGTGTAAGTATATCAGAAACATTATTGGAAAAAGAAAGCTTGTGCAAATTTATTTTCATTAAAGTGAGAGATCTTTACTCTAGAGATTGGAGGATCTTGTCATTTCAGATACACTGCACATTGCAGTTAGCAATCCCAAGCCAGATATAACAGAATTAGTTGCAGAGTGAAGCTCTGGCCCAAATATGCACACCCCCAAACATGAAAAAGCAACTTGGTTCTACAGTTGCAACAAACACACAAAAAGCAGTCAGATCTTTGCTTTGCCAAGTCAGGCAACATATCAATCAGCAGCTCACAAAAGCATCTCCCTAGTCCATCTACAGGCAACATCTGGCATTGCAAGGATCCCAGTAAAGTAAAAAAGAATTTGCATTTATTTAGTGTCCTTCATGTCCTCCTAACAATCCAGATTGCTTTACTTTTCAAGTGGTGTCATTGTTGTTCTGCAGGCAGTATTTTCAAAATTTAATTACAAATACATCAAGGATTGTTCTTCAGAATCAGATTATAAAATGTATCATGTGCCATAAAATATCACATATTAGCTATCTTTGTGAACTCTTTAAGCAAGATTGACAATTTAATGCCAGCTTTGTACTGTCAGCTAATACCCACTAAGCACTGACCAATTTCCTATAAGACATCTCCTGATGTTTTCACTGGATTTGAACCCAGTTCTCAAAGGTCAAATGGCAGCAATCATTGTGTGCCACCCAATCTCGCTCACACCAGAGGCAGTGAAGCTTTTAAAGTTCATGGGGGAAATCTATGACCAAAGACACTGTGACCTTGGAAAAATAATTAAATTTAAGTGCATTCCATAAGTCACAGACCACGCCTGCAGTAAAATGTTTACACAATGCCAACATTAACTTGGTAAATGTTGTAGTGTCTGAGCTGTGTGGTACACATTATTTCCTGTGTCACCGTGTAATCAATATTTTACTGCTATAATAATAAGCTAGTGTAGCTTGGATAGGTTTCATTCTTTGCATTGGTTCAGAACACAAAACAAAGATCAATCTCCTTAAAGAGCATAAATATTTGACCACAGCTATAAAAATGAAATAAGAAATTTATTAAGAGAGAATGTCTCACCATCTCAACCCAATTGAGAAATTCTGACGTATGATTAAATATCCTTTGGGTACATTTGTATATTTTTTCAAGGAGCTAACAAAATTCACTTTGAATAAGAACAAAATACTGTGGATGCTGGAACTCTGAAATGAGAACAGAAAGTGCAGAAATACTCAGGTGTGGCAGCATCACCAATGCAAGCTCGACGAACAGCACCTAATTTGCCGATTAGGCATTCTACAGCCTTCTGGACTCAATATTGAGTTCAATAATTTCAGAGCAGGAGCCCCATTATTTTTTATACATATATATTATTCATTTATTTTTAAACTTTGTGCCAGTCTTAAACTTATTTTTCATGTTTTGCTTTCGTACAGAGCTGTTCATTATTCTGCCATTAGCACTCTCTCTGGACTTGTGCTTTGTCTTTCGCTGCAACTATTTAGCACTCTATTTGTATTCTGTTCCATGACATCTCTGCCATTTAATCTCTCCACCATCTGTCCTATCACAGTCCTTCCTCGTTGTTCTTCTTCCCCCTCCCCTTTCACTTGCTTAAAGAAGGTTTACATTTCTAACTTTTGCCAGTTCTGATGAAAGGTCACAGACCTGAAACGTTAACTTTGTTTCTCCCTACACAGATGCTGCCAAACCTGCTGAGTATTTCTGGCACTTTCTGTTCTCATATTCACTTTGAATATTGTTTTAAAGGGTAATTGAGGCAAATGATGAGTGAGCTGTAATTGGTTCATACTGAACCAAGGCTGAATTAAATATCATTAAATGGTTGAGTTTAGCGTCAGCTTGGCTCAGTGTTAGCATGGATTCAACCATCAATACAGGATTTCCACATATAATCTACAATAACAACTTGCACTTCACAGTCGTATCTAGACAACACTGATGCTGAATGAAAGGAGGAAATTCTACCTTGGTGGAGATGCTGCTACTTGAATGAGACCTGGAACTGAACCTATTCAATGACAGTGTTTCCCTAGTGTGCTGCTTCTAACATTCATCCCTCAACCAACACTACTAAAAGAGACTGGCTGTGAAGCACCTTGGGATATCTGGAGAATCTAAAAGGTGCGACATAAATGCAAGTTCTTTCGATCATTAAAAGTTACATTTATAGCATTTCCTTCAAGCACCCTGCTCACTTTGTGAAACAGCTTCGGCATCACACACACAGGAGTGTGTAGTCACAGGAGCAGTCTGCTAGCATATTACTGGGGCTAAATTGGATATGCCTCGAAAGTGGGCATGGGGATTGTGATGCATGACTAACCCATGCCTATTGCTTCCAATGCAGGCAGAACGCCAAATTTATGTGAGGCTAGCACCACTTAAAGTTAGCCTGCTCTACTTAAAGCCATCTTGCAGTTCTTAAAGGGGAGGTGCATTCTGGCTGCAGCAGGTGCTAGAACTGTTTGTGGATGAGTCTGAGCAGGGAGAAGAGTGAACTATGGTGCAACCAGGAAGATAGCAGGCTCCAATGTACTCCAATGTTGAACTGGATGCTTTGGTGGAGGACATGAAGAGCAGGAGATGTGATCTATCCACAAGGAGCCAGGAAGCCCCCCATATAAATTTTGCAAAGGCAGTGGGACCAGATTGTCAAAAGTCTACCCCGAGGACCTGGATGCAGTGTTGCCAAAAGTTCAATGTCACAAGAATGCTATCTTCAAATGCCGTATTCCAGCAACAGCACCACAAGTAGCCTTTCATATGGCTCAATGCACCACACCCCCACTCACCTACCAACAATCCCTATTGATCACGACTCATATCTAACATTCATAGCTTCACCTCATCCTCACACAATTAGCACTGCTGGAAGTCTCTCACCCACATCTTGCACACACTGCCAGTTATTCAACCATGAGGGTTACATCACCAAAACATATTGCACCATATTCATTGACGCTGTTCCCTCTCTCGCAGTAAAAATTGGTGCATAACCAGAGGCAGCAGGACCTTACCAACGGGCTACAGACACAGCTGTATGTCCTAACTCCCAGGGAGAAAGTGTTTGCCCTCACTGCAACAGGCATCGCTGATGCCGTGGCCAATGAAGGTACTGAAACCACTAAAGATGACAGTATCCTCATATTGAATCCTCTTCCTTACATCCCACTCCCCCCTCATCCCACAGTCTCTTGTGATTTACAAACTACAGATGGTGAGAGCATGCACTTCTTGCTTCCCCCCACCACACCACCTACTCATGTGCCTTTCTCCTTTCAGATACCTAAGAACTGCAACCTGGTCAGGCAGTGGTCGAACAGCAAGAGGTGGAAGAGCAGGAAGACAATGAAGAAGCAGTAACACCATTACTCAATCTCACATTCAAAGCCACCTGCTCAGATGCTGACACTGCACATACTTTAGAGGACAGTGTTAGGACCAGGTGAGGCAGGGGGTCTAGGGCTCCCGTCAGCCTTTTCCTGGTTTGGCCATAACAGGGTTTAACTTTTAAAACAGAGTGTTTTTAGCTTCCCCTGAGTGAGTCCTTGCTCACTGCTCTCTAATTGTAAATGCAAAGAAATCAACCAGACAGGTTTACTCAGATTTAAACAAGGGGCAAGTTAATTAACCTTAAAACTGTAACTCAGTTAAAATTACTCAAAATGTGATGCAACCATGCAAGCATGCATACGCGATAAACACACATGCAAATAGATAGAGGAGGAGAAAGAATTAAAGTGGTGGGGGGTGGGGGGGGGAGGTTTAAAGTAGTAGATGGATATTCAGTTACTGGTTTAGGGTTGGATGTAAAGTCTTTGACTGAAGTTAGGTCTTGCAGTTCTTGTTGGGGCCCAGTGCATACTTTCAAACCTGTTTCGCTGGTCTTCTGTCTTGAGGCTTAGGGTACTTAAGAGAGAGAGGGAAAAAAAGAGAGATGCTCCCTTCTTGAAGTTCAATCCAGTCTCTTCCAACAACTGTCCTGTGTCAGGAACTAAAAGAAAACCCAGTTTGGCCAGCAGGTTAGTCATATGACTAGCTCCTTGTTTGCAGCAGCCTCACCTGCAAGGTTGGGGATTCCTACAAGCTTACCGGACACTCTCTGGGGGGGGGGGAGGGGTCAGTGGTGGAATGCTGGCTCAATGACTCTCAATTGCTCTTGATCATCACTACTGACAAAGTCCATCTGGCTAATTGAATCAGGGAGTGTTCCCATTGTCTCTTCATGCAACTGTCTTTTAGAATGCAAATGTGCAGCCATGTTTGCAGTCACTATTCTGTGGTCTTTTTAAGCAAGTTTGTTCAATGTCCAGTAATAAGGTTCCATAAGACGAAATTAATATGTCTCATTTTGACAGGCGTGGCATGGGATATGCACTTGCTGAGTCATCGAGGACGAGTGGCCTGCGGCCAGGGCAGGGGACAAGGGTAGCAGAGGTACCAGCTGACTGGAGGGCGAGGTCGCACACAAGTTCTGCTGCAGAGGATTCAAATGAACACTTCAATGGGGCAGCCTTCAGAAGGCAGCTGATGGGTATAAACAATCAAATGCTTGGTGCATTGTCAGGCCTGTCATAAGAGTCAGAGAGATACAGCACTGAAGCAGGCCCTTCGGCCCGAGTCTGTGCCGACCAACAACCACCCATTTATACTAATCCTACATTAATCCCATATTCCCTACCACATCCCCACCATTCTCCTACCACCTACCTACACTAGGGACAATTTACAATAGCCAATTTACCTATCTACCTGCAAGTCTTTGGCTGTGGGAGGAAACCGGAGCACCCGGCGGAAACCCACGTGGTCACAGGGAGAACTTGCAAACTCCGTACAGGCAGTACCCAGAACTGCACCAGGGTCACTGGAGCTTTGAGGCTGCGGTGCTAACCACTGCACCACTATGCCACCCTAGCATAAGCTTGAAGTCAATGTCAAGGAGCATGGAGAAGTCCGGCACCAACTTGGCACAGGGCTTTCTGTAGAGTTTGGAGCCCATCACTTCCAGCACGGAAGTGGTGGCCAACTCCATGAGCACATTTGCAGACCCAAACCACTGGATGTTGCAGTGGAAGCTCAGACTTCTGTCATGCAAGCTCAGACTGCACTTATGCAAGCTCAAAATACTGTCATCATGGCTGTGGATACCAGTGTTCAAAAGAGACAGCAGGGTGCCACAGCAACCTCTCTAACAGATTACTAAAGTTGCTGAGGTGCTGGCCCGGAGAAGTGGCAGTGGCTCCATGGAGCATGAACCTGCTGCCCTCTCTCAAGATGACAGCATTCATCCTCCCATCACGGTCACTCTGACAGTGCCCTTGCTGTTTCCAGCCAGACAGACAGCCCAGACTAGTCTCCCATGCAGAGATGGTGCAGTCCAAAGACATGCCTTCTAAACCCAGAGCTGCTCGCAGTCATCCTGCAAAGGCACCTGCAGTCTCAACTGAAAGTCAGCAGCCTTCCGCCAGCCATACTGCAGCCAATAGGGTAGTTTTGCAATAGGAGCACAAAGCCAGGCAAAAGGTATACGGAAGACAGGCATTAAGGAAATGCACAATGGTGACAAGCTGATGTTTGTACGCAATGACATGGTTTGATTTATAAATTGGAGTGACTCCTGACAACGCAGAGCATGTGCAGAGCCATCGCGGACATCATTAGTGCGTGCAAACATTTGCCAGCTTGCCAGTATAAATGCATGCATGCGCGCGCTGACGTCACCATGCAATGATGTCCTCACACCTCATTAGCCACGATCGCCGCCTCCATTCCCCCGCTGCATCCCGCCATCAATTTCCCGCTCCCAGCTACTCGCTGCTCCATCCCACATCGCCACTGCCTTTCCTCAGCCACTCGTTCCTGCCCTCACCGCTTCCCTGCTTCTGCCACTCGCTCCCGCCTTCGCCACTTCCCATCTTGACCGCTAGCTCCCAGCATCGCCGCTTCCCCCCTCAGCTGATTGTTCCCTGCCGCGCCGCCCAAAGAAGTGGTGGGGGGGCAGGGAGCAAGCCGCCAAAGTGGCAAGGTGGGAAGCAAGCGGCCGAGGGAGACGGGGTGGCACGGGAGCAGGTGGCCAAGAGGGGGGGGAAGTGGCGTATCCTGAAGCGAGTGGCCGGGGATGGGGAAGTGGGGAGCGAGCGAGTTGCTGAGGAAAGGCAGTGGAGAAGCGGGGAGCAAGTGGTGAGCAGATGGTACAAGCGGGAGCGGCGAAGAGATGCGCAATGGCAGGAGGGAGTGGGGTACTGTTGGGGGTGAGATGGAGGCAGCAATCACAGCTATTAAGGGGGTTTGTGTTTAATTTGTTTTTTGTGACAAATTGAGCAGCGCCATCTTTATTACTGGCAACTGCCTGAGAAACCGCAGACAATGATGTCTCAGTGGATGAGGCTGCATTTGCCAGTATGGCACCACCTAGTGGTTGCGTTGCCAGCAAACTCAGCTTTTATAAATTTGGTCTGGAATGTTTATTTTTTCCCCAAAGTGATTCCTGACAACGCAGCTGCCCGCTTCATTGCGTAATGCGTACGTCATCGTGTAATGCACCTGGTCGGCCTCCGTGCATCAGGAATTCACGCATGCATCAATCTTCGGCGCGAGTTTCTGAAAATGGAAGGAGAGGTTTTGTTGCGGTTGTGGTCGTTGTATTTTCTGGCATTTTATTGGAAAGAGGAGACTTCTCTTGCGATTTTATTGGAAAGAGGAAAGCTCCCTTGCATTTTATTGGAAAGAGGAGAGTTTTCTTGCAGCCATAGTCGTTTTGGAGATTTCAGTAATCTTCATTTTTATTGGAAAGAGGAGAGTTTTCTTGCGATTTTATTGGAAAGAGGAGAGCTCCCTTGCATTTTATTGGAAAGAGGAGAGTTTTCTTGCAGCCATAGTTGTTTTGGAGATTTCCGTATTCTTCATTTTTATTGGAAAGAGGAGATTGCTTGAAGGCAAGTTGATCTGCTGTTGTTTGCTCTGCGATGCATCCCATTTCCAGTCCAGCGCACAGCACTAAAATCCCTTTCTTTATTTCTTTTCATGTAAAACATGCCCTCGAGAAAACAATCCTTGAGACTTAAGGACGGCAGTGCAGGACAAGAATGCGCTTTGCAACTGGTTCATGTTGCGGAGCTTGTCACGATGAGGAAAGGAACCTTGCATTTATGGATGAAGTGGACATTGGGATCTGGACATCTGCAGCCCAGACTCTGGTGACTTTGCCTTCTTCACAGGTACAATACAGTAGTGGAACAGAGAGCCCAACGTTTAGTCACCACAAGGCTCTCCAGGAACAATCTCTTCAGTTCTGCATAGCAGAGACTTGACCTGTCTGTTTCACGGGAATGCTGGCGACACAAAACTCATGTATCCATGCACAGCAGTGCCTCTAATGCCTCATGTACTTAATAAAATTGCTCAATAATTAAACACAATTGTTGAGGTTACTTTGCAACTGTACTTCAGGTATTTCAACTGTGGTCCTTGGGGGTGGGGGGGGGGGGGGGTAGGTGGCGGGAAGAGGGGGGGGAAGGAATTAAAATCAGAACTGCCTGACGAGGGGTATGCAAAAGGCAGGGACTAGACACCTGGAATACCTGCCGTACAGTTGAGAAGTAGGGGAGCGAGCGGCCAGATGGAGGGGCTCTGAAACTGGAGGGAGCGGCCAGATGGAGGGGCTCTGAACCTGGAGAGGTCTGATGGGGGGCTCTGAACCTGGAGGGAGCGATCTTATGGGGGATTCTGAACGCGGAGGGAGCGATCTTATGGGGGATTCTGAACCTGGAGGGAGCGATCTAATGGGGAACTCTGAACCTGGAGGGAGCGGCTGGATGGGGGGCTATGAACCTGGAGGTAGCAGCTGGATTGCGGGGGCTGCACATCCTCCGTAATTCTGTGAGGTTTCACCGCCCCCGCTCCGTGGGGAGGTATGAGGCAATCTCCCTGTGGGGTGGGGGTGGTCTACTCCTCTGTGGGCAATCTGTGGCCCATGGAGGGCCCCCGCCGGGAAAATGTCTACCCCTGTAAACCCCTCTCCGCCTGCACTAAACGCCATCCATCCCCCACCAACTCACGGGGCCTGCTGGTCTGGCCCCGGCGATCCTGGCTCACTTGGATCTGGGCTCTGGCGTTGGGCCTGGGCCCAACGCCTCTTGCAGTACCTGCAGTAGCCACCCCTCCCAGTGATGCTGCTGGTAACTGCTATGCTGCCGGCCCTGTGATTGGCTGGCAGCTCTTGGAGGCAGGATCCTTGTTTTTTTAAAAAAAGGGACAGGGTCCTGGTGCCAGGCTGTTAATTGGCCTAGTGCTATAGAATCACTCCGGGAGGGCTCCAGCTGGCCAAGGCAGAATTCCCCCTGCCTATTTGGCCCTGTGCTGAAAGTCACACTGTGGGCACAAAATTCAACTTGAGGTGTGGGACTGTTGGTGACTGGGGAATCAGGGTTTTGTTGGTTGCCCCCACCCTTCGTTTTCCTCCTCCTTCTCAGCATTTTGCCATATAGCTGGTGGCAAGGGCCATGGCCTCATCCTCAGGCTGGGCAGCATACAGTAGACCCTTGTTTGAATCCTGACATGTACTCTGCTGGGTTCTTCCAGAGCAGTTCAGGCAGTGGAAGTGTTGTTTAAGCACCCAATGGTCTGTTCTATCACACTTCGTGTGGCATCAGGGGAGACAGTGGCATAGTGGCACTGAGCTAACTAGTAATCCAGAGGCCTAGGCTAATGCTCTGGGGACATGACAGATAGATGGAATTTGAATTATATTAATTAATAGAAAAAAATCTGGAATTGAAAGTTAGTCTCAGTAATGGCGTCATGAAACCCATCTGGTTCATTAATGTCCTTTAGGGAAGGAAATCGGTCATCCTTACATGTTCTGGCCTACATGTGACTCCAGACCCACAGCAATGTGGTTGACTCTTAACTACCCTCTGAAATGGCTGAGCAAGCCACTGAGTTGTCAAGGGCAATTAGGATTGGGCAACAAATGCTGCCCTTATCAGCGACGCCCACATCCCATGAAAGAATTTTTAAAAAAATCATGGCCTTCATTGTCTGAATGCTGCCCACCTGTGCTGGGTTGTGCGCTGGTGTCATAAGCCATATTGTCAAAGGATAGCCCTCATCACCCAGAAGCCACCCGCTGGTGTCTCGTAGGCTTAAATGCAGATGACAGAGCCGACTGCCGCAGAATGAAGGCATCATGACTGCTGCCAGGATACCGGGCAATGACCTGATGAGCTGCGTATGGTCGTTGTACGTTGAGGGAGTGCAATCTCTTTTGGATGCGGTACAGCTCAGAGCTGACAGGTGGCAAACCGTTGTGCATGCAGCGAATGTCACCATGCTCGCTCTGGTGCCATTCCCTCTGGCAAGAGAATAAAATGTGTTAGCTCTCTCAGAATACAGTCTCAGTGACCTCCCTTACACAACAGTGGATGGCAACCTGGGGGATGTTGCAAATATCGCCTTCTTCAGCTTGGAAGGAGCCAGATGCATTGTTTTGCTACAGTTACCTTCACAGCCACTGGCAATGCTTTCCTCGCTCTGCTCTGAGGTTGCAGTTGTGGCTGCAGCAGGTGGCAGATTTCAGTGACGATGTCCTTAATGAAGTGGAGACTTCTAATACACTGTTCCTCGCTGAGGTTCAGGTAGAAGAATTCCTCCCTGAACACCCTGGGCAGATATGGCCTCCTGCTGAGAGCCCTTTTCCCCCTCCTCCTCCTTCTTCCATCAGCTTGTCCTGCTGTCTCGCCTTTGCTCATTTTCCCTGTCATGAACTCCCTCCCTCCCCTGCACTCATGTTTTGGAGCAAGTGGCATATGTAGATTCCTTGAAGTCAGGACAAGTTTTTCAGCATGTGCCACATCATTCCTTGTAAGCTTTAGTAACTTTAAACAATTCTAGAAACTACCAACTCTGCTACAATTGCATCAACAGCTAGCAGAAATCAATCAGCAACTAACCTGAAAGTAGTTGATGATACCTTTAAAATAGCGCAGGTGGGAGGTGCTCCTTGCTGCTGAAAGCACGCTTAACTGTGTGCGAGCTCCAAAATGGCAATGCTGCCGTAAAATATTGATGTCACAATCTTCCTACTCTGCATACTTCTGACAGAGCTCCCTGTGTGCATGTCCTCTTCGAAACGATGTCCGGTGTGACTGGCACCAGAAGCGTGATGCTTACACCACAGATGATTTTGGAGCCAGAATAGCACTCGTAATGCTGAAGAAACAGGCACTAAGGAGCCAAATTTTGGGGCCTTTAAGTTTTAGGTATCTGCACAGTTCCTGATGTTCTTTTACATTTAAAGATTTTAAAAAAGGCCCCTAACTTCCTGCCTCAATCAGATCCTGATCGTCGACACCACCGTGGATCATTCCCACATAGACAAAGCTTCCTCCACCACCATCTGGTCCTTCGCTCCAGAAATTTGTTAGGTTTGAGGAAGTACTTCTTTCGCCGAGTCGAAGATTCCGTATAGCCTTCCAGCCTTCCCTGGCGATAAATACAGAGCTTCTTACTGATGTTCACTCTTTCAAGTTCATTTCTCCATTGCATGAGACGCATTCACCTGAATCTTCACAAAGCAGCAATGTACAATTCTCCAGGAGGTAGAAGGCACCAAACAGATGTCATATCTCCAAGAAGGCTCACTAAAAATACTGTGTACCTCCTTGTGGAAATATTAATAATGACGCAAAATACAAGTGTCAAGCTTGGCACCTCAAACAGCATTTCTCAAAACAGAGAAGAAACTTTTGAGATCAGCTACAGATTAAATAATTAGACATTGCAGCCCGAATGCTAAATTTCACTGCTTTTTCCAGTGCACACAACAGAAACTGGAACTTTTGTGAACAGGAGAATAAACTAATGGGGTAGCCCAATGGAGAGGCTTACATACAGATCTATCAGGGCATTACGAATATGCTAAACGGGCAGATCTCCTGCAATAATTCTTCCCTATTTACTTTGTGGTATAGGAAAGAGAGCAAAAGATCAATCAGTTGATTTCATAGGCATTACAAGAACATTTAAGTCAAAATCTTTGAGAAGAGGTTTTACTCACGCACTGGGAACACCCACAAACATAGTCAGAATTATTACGTTGTTGTACTGTATGATGCATGCTGAACTACAGAAAGATTAAAACAAATTGATGTAGAGATAGGAAGACTGTTGTGGAATAAACTGCCTATTATGACATACATACTGATAAATCTGGAACTCGGAACATAGGAACAGGAATAGGCCATTCAGCCTGTTGAGCCTGCTCCGCCATTCAATTAGATCACGGCTGATCATCTACCTCAATGCCACTTCCCCATGCTTTTCCCATTTCCCTTGATTTGTCTATTGAGATATGTAAAATAAAACACAAGTATACTAACCTTGAACTGGCCAAATGCCAGTATTAACAAAGTTTATTGTCTATGCCACCACTATATTAGGGATTTCCCATTTTTTGTTTTTAAAAAAATGGTAGTTTTGTTATGAGCATCTTCAAACAATGTAGTCTCAGTGTACACAGATGGCCAAAGTGGCTGAAATCTAAATGTCTCCTGCTGGTGGTACGACATACCTTGATAATCTTTTCCACTCCTGATGAGCAGATCATGTAAGAATGAGGGTTGAAGCGCACTTGATTTACGATGGAGCGATGACCCTTTAGTATCATGAATGCACCATTCACAATCCTGGCGGGGCCTCCTGCAAACAGTTTACATCAGAAGTATGACTACACATTAATTTGGTTTTAAATACATTTTAAGATTTTCACTTTTTAAAAACAAATACACATTTGATTCCACTACACATTCGACCACATATTTTGTTTTGTGATAACTAAAGCAAGATAATTTGGTATAACAATCTATGTTTATTTTGTCAAAATTACTGAAGTCTACTGCATTCAAAATTCAACTATGAAAGGAAATTGGGTTCATCCAACCTCTCAAAGCTTGACTCAGTTATCTGAAGGCTACATCCAAATCCACAATTAGGTTTTTAATTCTTGTTGACCACTTTCCCCAATAATGTTTATCCTTCCTTCTCCCCAACAGAGAGTGCTGTGACAACTTTCTTGCTGTGTTTCATGCAAGTGTTCAAATAACTTTAACACAAACAATGACTAAGGGAACTAAACGATATATTAGCACGAATATTCCCGAGTGGACTTTTGGGAGGCTGGCAGCTTGACTGTCTGGGCAAGAGGTCCAGTCCATCCAGAGGGCAAGCTACGGCTAAAGTCTGAGCATGCTAGGGCAACTGGCAGCGGACTCTGGAGTCAAAGAAAGTAGCTGTGTCATGGGAGAGCAGCTGGAGCAGCAGCAGTCCAGGCTGGATTTGTGAAAACTGGAGGGACACTCCTGCTCCTCCTGGCCTAACAAAAATAAAGTCCAACTTACCGTTCTGCTCCACAGTGCAAGCTCCTCCCAGTTCAGCCCTAAAATGGCATTGGGGTCCTATTTTGTTGGCAAAGAACCCTGACTTAAATAGTACAATCAGCTGGGTGCCTTCTTCAGGCAGCTGATTGGGCCGCCTACTCAGAGGGGGCACACCAAAGAAAGCAATGACAATGGTGCGGCAAGTTCTTGCATTCCACTTTCAGGGCACTACTGTGCTGTTGGGTTGAGGCCTGCAAATTTCACCCACTGGATCCATACCCCGTTTTTTAAGTTCTGAAATTGCAGTTTGAATTCACTTGAAACCTATGAGGTGTGAATCGCCACCAGTTCCCTTTTTAAATGAGCTTGGACAATTGGAACGCAGCTGCCAGTGGGCACAAATTCACACCTGCAATCAACCAGACTTTGCTACAAATGAGCAATCTCATCGAGAAAGACCATAAAAGATTGTTTGTGTGGGGGAAAAAAAATAGAAATCACAGGAACCTTAGAATAGCATTTTCACATATGCTGCCATTACTTATTCTTTAAAGAGCACAAAATACCTCTATTTCACACAACCTCCTCTTTTCTCCTACAATCAAGACAACTGCTACTGCTGTTCGCCAACCAATCACAACAAAACACTCTTCCCCCAGATTCTCTACCCACCCGATCTGGCGAGTGAGGCACTTGCCCAGAGCAGTATGACTGAGACAGCAAATACAGATATGAGGAAAGGGAGGGAAAAACTAAATGTACATCCTTCCATTTTGTGGTGCTATTCATTTACAATCCAATGAACCACCATTTTAATTTCATTTTGTACATTAAATTACACTATTGTGGAATTCACATCATTTGAGAGAAAAATCCTGAATATTGGTGGCATAGTTTTTTCGGGCATGTGTAGGATGGAAGTTAACTTCCATTAAATTTTGCAATGCAGCTATCAAGTTATGGTAATTGGCATTGGTCACTGCAGCATTTTCTTGGTCTTTCCTGTTAGCAATATGGAATTCCTATGATAAAATGCAGTCAATAAATGTGTGTGCAACACATTTTGGTATAAACAAAGAATCCTAAACAGTAAACCGAACATCTGAATGAGTGTCCACTCTCAATTTTGTGGACTTCAGACTTTAAAAAAATAAGTAAGCAAAGAAAATGAACATCTGCAAACATGTGCTATCTATATGTTTAATGATAGCAATATTGTGTACTTTAAATAGTTGAAACAGCACAGGGGCTCTCCCCACCAAAGAAATACGGGTGGTGGTGGGGATAGGTGGTGTTGTGGCTAGCTTCTATTAAAGACAAATCCATTTGTGATTACATAGGAGAAATTTACCTAAATCCTTCAGAAAATACTTTAGTTTTTATTTTGCTGTCTTCTCCCCATGAAATAGTTCATATTGTAGTTTTAAACTTTGTGTATGTCATGCTAGACTGAAAAAAGTCACAAACCTTAGCACATTTTACAACTACAATAAATTTGCCTTGAACAGTTGCCATGGCAAGTCAGGCACTGGGGCAGTCCAACGTCACGAACGGGCCCCACAAGAAGCGTCGGACCCTTATTTAAAGATAATGAAATTTTTGCATGCTTTTGGCATGCACCCTAGACACCTATGAACCATTATGGCAGACAGTGTATTTCTGGCATGGGAGGAGCATACATGACCTGCTTACAATATTGGATCCTTAAATGCCTGTTCCTCACCTGAAAAACGCGCAATTAAATTTCTAGTGTTTTAAATTGGATAAATGGGGGGAAAAAGGGAAAAGTAGAACTGAAAAATGTTTTAGGGACAAAAATCAAGAAAGCAAAGAACATTCTTGATCTCGTGCTCAAGGGGAAACGATTGACCAACAACTAGAACCTGTAACTCAACTCTATGTTACAACTAATACTTTAAGCTTTTGTGCATGTAGATTTGTGGGGAGATGGATTTGAGTACAGAATCAGACTCAGCCTTTACATACCCTCCCCTCCCCTTGATTAAATGGCCTGACAATGTTCACTCATACAAGATGACTTGCCATGATCAATTGATATAAAATTTTAGTTAAGGCCATAGTTGAAGCACTATGTGCAGTTCTGACCTTCGCGCTATTGGAAGCAGAGCAAAGTAATATGGGGGCAAAGCAAGATTTACTAAGATATTGCCTAGTAAGAAAATCAAATACAAAACATTTGGAAAAACTAGCTGTTTTCATTAGATTACAAGGTGATTCGATAAAGGTGTTCAGGGAACAGGTTGGATAGAAACAGACTGTTGAATTGGTTGGAGTTTTCCACAATAAGGGAAAACAGATACAAAATCCAAGGAATTTAGGAGAGGGCAGGAGAACGTTTTTTGCATCGAATGTTGTGCAACTGTGGAATGCACTACCAGACTTAGTGGTAGAGGCAGAAACCAAGTCAACCTTTAAGAATAGGTTAGACTGCTAGAAGAAGGAATGGGGAGATAAAGGAAAACAGAAAAATGGCGGGGACATGGGATTAGTAGTGCTACTTGCATAGAGGATAAAGACCACAGGCTAGTGGAGCCCAACATCCTTTATCAGTGCTGTAATTTCTTAGTAATTTAGAAGCATGCCAATAGAGCTGTGCCCCAGCAAAAGCCCCATGAGGGGAAGGGAGGAGAGCAGTCATATTTGTGAGCCTAACCCTTCAGAAAAAAATACTTTTCTATTGTCTGAGGAACTCTTAGTGGAACAAGAGTTCAGTTGGGAAAGTCACCTGATCTCTCTCTAAAAATATGCTTTTCCTTCTCTCCAATGACTCAGCCAGAGCAGAACCTGCAGTTTGAGGAAGTTAGGGGCAAACTCACATCCCACTAGTCAGTGGCAACACCTTGGTACACTAACCTGGCATGTCAGAAAATTGACCACAGAGACACTCATGGTTAAATAACAAATCATAAAAACATACATGAAGGTTAATGCACCACCCAAAAAAAAAGCGGAACAGGAAGTTATGAAAAACAAAATAGGTAATGGTGACTGACTAAACACAATACTACAGAACCCGACACTCAGCAAGTATACAGTTTGAATTCCAGCTCAATGATGACCTTATATTTAAGTTTAAAGAAAATCAACCAAGTGCATTAGAGACTGTGGAGATCACTCTCACCATGTTAAGCCTCGTTCACCAAGCAACTTTCTATGAATCTTGCTTGTAAAAGAGAATAGTCTCAGGTGTTGTTCGACATTACTGCCAACACCAGTTGCATTTCTGCAATCATGTAAAATAGAAACAGCCAAGCAACGTAATTTTTCACTTCTATCTAGTCAGTCTCCTGTGGCATTGTGCACAGAGAGTCAAGAATAAGTGCATTCTTTAAGTGAAGTGGCTAGATGGCAAGGAATACTTGGATAGGATACATAGAAATAATTCAGACTGCATATCATATTTAGGTCTTTATTTTTATTGTTCTATTATAAATTCGTGTCCACATTTACTGTAAATACACCCTCCTGCCAGTGGTGATGTAGTGTCTCCATTGGCAGGATACTGTAATTGCAGCTTGACAAGTTTACATAATCAGCTCCATTATACATGTGGACGTTGACATTAGTAATGGACAAAGTCAGGAGAAAATGCATGTAGACATAAGATTTTTAATTTATTATACTTGTATATCATGTTACATTGTTCAAAGCCTATCAAAGGGAGGCAATACACAGTTACAAGGCACTACTGTAAGAACATAATGGGCTGGATCTTGCTGAAGCAGGACAACTTGCAGCGTGCCCTGTTCAACTTCTTTCTGGACCCTTCAGCAAGATAACTTGCTGGAAGACCAGCCCCTTAACCAATGAGATTTAAGGATCAAGAATGAAACAGAAGAACAACTGAGACAGGGATGAATTAAGAGTCAAGTCAGTTACAAAAGGAAGAATGGAGGGAAAGGAAGACTGGATTAAGAGAGAGAAAATAGAAAGGAAAAGCAAGAAAAAAAATTGGCTTTTAAAATCTCTAACAACAATTTACCACCTGAAGGAAAGCGACTCCACAGTTTAAATTGTTCCCCCTCTGGGTCAAGGAGGTTGACTGCCATTGCATTAAAAATTATCAACAATTACCACATCAGTAAAAAGGTGCGTTCTTTAATTTCCCTTTAAACTTACCATAGAAAGTTATGTGCAAATCCAGCAAGTTCTTAAAAATAACAGGGTGGCGAAGGGTGGTATACCTTTGATGCAAAGTAAACAGCAGAGCGGCATAAATAAACCAGCAAGTTCTGGTGATTTGCAACTCATGACCTATCTCTTAATCCTCTGAACATGCTGGCTGATTTTCACATTAGTAATGCTGTACATCGTTAACACACTTTTATTTTTCCAGCACGATCTGGCCCAATAAGAGGCTAGGCTAAAACAGGTTGCTCTCGAGCACATATAGAATGCTAGGCTTGAGCAGAAGTATTTAATTACCAATTTTCCTTACCAGTTAGTAACGAACATCATAATGGCAATAACAAATTTTAAAAA
The DNA here is from genome assembly GCF_036365525.1 of Heterodontus francisci. Taxonomy (NCBI): domain Eukaryota; kingdom Metazoa; phylum Chordata; class Chondrichthyes; order Heterodontiformes; family Heterodontidae; genus Heterodontus; species Heterodontus francisci. Next base: position 92,546,068 of record NC_090379.1, on the reverse strand, counting down.
GCTAATGTTCAAAACACCACTAGATAAAATCAAATACAATCAGGCCTTTATCTCAGCAAACATGCTTGTAAAGCATTAGAGGTTTCTCCCTCTGCACATCTCAAATTAACATGATTAGAAAACCAAATGTTCACAGCATAAAACTGCGTTAGGTCAGCAAGAACCAAATAGAGCCCTAACAGTAATGCCACACTGCCACTGCTAGAGTTAAGTTCAAAGTTATAATCAGCAAGCAAAATATGTTGCCAAAATAGATATTTTAAAGCTCAGAAAATATCTAGAGAGCAATTTTAACAGTTAAATTGTGATAAATTCAAGTCAGTTTTTAAACGCTTAAGGAGCTATATATATATATATATATATATATATATATATACACACACACACAAAAATTATTTGATTGCTTGATTCCAGATAAAAAAAGAACTTCGATACTAAATATATATATATATATATTTATTTAGAACTGTTGCTTGTCAGTATTATAACAACTTTAAAGTAATTGTTGCTAACTGTTTTCCAGGAAATCATCTGCATTTCCTTCTATGTGAAGAAGGTGGGAAACCTATTGATGATGAAACGATAGAGAGAAAGAAATTGCAGTTATAGTACGCCTTTCATAACCTCAGGACATCCCAAAGTGTCTGCTGTAATGTAGTGAAATATTCCAGCCAAATTGTGCACAAGGTCCCACCACATCACAAAAGTGGATTATCTGATAAACAATCAGATAATCTGCTTTAGTGACGCTGGATGAGGAAGAAATTTGGCCAAATTGTGCAATGGGACCTTTTACAACCATATGAGAGGACAAATGGGGACGGAGGATTAGCAACTCATCTGAAATGCAGCACCTCCGATAGTACAGCACTGCCTCGGTACTACAGTGACTTGTCAGCCTAAATTATGTATTTAAAACTTCTGGGGTAGGGCTTGAACCCACAACTTTCTTACTCAGAAGTTATTGTTGAGCTAAGGCTAACACGCAGGTGTGGACATCTGTGTTTATGTTAAAGGATGCAAGTCAACCAAAGTGATAGAAATAATCAACTACATTTACTTAGGCTGTGGCCTTTGCAATTGTTTATTAGGGAGCCAAGCAAGCAGCATTTTCAATTTTTCTTTGTTCTGAATACGTGTGAATTGTTGGTCAGGATAACGAGAGGCTTTCCTGAAGCCGTTGAAATCTATCTTTGAGTGACAGTTTTAATTTAACTGTGAAGGCATCATTTTTAATCCACCTTTTTGTACCGGTTTAGCTTCAAAAGAAACAGAAGCATATAATCAGAGAAGTCATCCAGATTTTCCAATTCCCTTCTCAATTCAAAGGTCAGAGTTTATTGGGACTCTGAAGTGCCTTTTTTATGTAAAAGCTTTTCATCAAGGACATGTGGTCCAAAAAGGTTACTGCACAGTATTCAACAAGTTTAGCACCTTTAATTGCTTTGAAACAGTTTCAAAGTATTGGCAAGTATAGCTGTACTGGCTCAGCTGATTGACCAATTTTCTTTTTTAAGTTTGGCAATGCTAGCAAGGTAGCATTTATTGCCCATTCCTAGTCATCTTGAGAAGATGGCAGGGCCTTCAAAGGCCATTAGGAGTCAACTACATACTTTTGAACTGGAGTCATGTATAGCCAACTCAGGTAGGGTTTCCCTGAAGGACATCAGTGAAGCAATTGGGTTTTACAACAATCTGACAGTTTTCATGATCACTACACAAATTTATTAAATTTAATTTCACAATTTACCATGGTGAGATTTAAACTTGAGACCTCTTGCTTGCTAGTCAAGTACCATGGCTATCAGGCTATCATACACTATCCCTGTCTCAATCATTTACAGTCTGAACCATAAAATCTGTCATTATTCACTGCTAATTTTATAGAGATCATAAGTTACAGGGCATACCCCATACTGTTTCCAATGTATATATCAATGGTAATAGTTCACATGTGTACGCTGCATTCAACATACATTGTGTCCAAGGCCAAATTTGCATAGGGAGTTCACAATCACCAATGGGAACTGCTTTGTACATGAAACACAACACATAACTATTGGAAGGAAACCCTAATTGTAACAAATATCTGAAGGCTAACTCAACATGCTATTTGCTGTGTATTAATGAAGTTGCAATATTTGCTTCTTTAAGTTGATCATGAAGTTACTCTGTTCTCCTATGCCAGTTCAGTTTCTGCGGGGATGAAAAGGGTAGAAGGTGACTTTTTAAGTTCCTCAAGGTAGATTAGAGAATGGAACAGTTCTCCATTTGTGATAAATGAATTTCAAAAAATTGCTAGATCTGGCATTAGGCACAGCAAGATCAATGTTTGCTCATCCAAATGGTCCAAAACCATTCCTCAACCCAAAACATAGAGCACCCTTTACAGGATTAGAGTGCCATTTTTTATTTCCCACAGCCGGGGTGAGACTGCTAAGTTAGTGTTCAACAATGGGCAGTTTTGTGCTATGAACCAACACCACAAGGAAACTGTTTAAACTCACTTCACAAGACCCTTACAGTTGGAAGACCAAGGAGACTTAACTCATCAGTCCAGACTTGTAAAATAAAATTACTTTGTAGACATGTTTAAATATAGTAAATTAGTTCCAGTGTAAGATTATTTATTATCTTACATCAGTAATTAAGCATTGGAAAAATGTCCTATTAAATAACAGTTACTTGGAGCCTAGAGTTTCACTTCAAGAACAGCTATTGGTTCGTGCATTTGTAAATTCGCTATTTACCATAAAAGAGATATATAAAAACATCAGTGTAAATCAGATCAGGCTACATGATAACTCACCTGTCTCTAAAGTGGAAGGAATGCGCCACATGTACAAATTAAAGTCATCTGAGCCAGATAGGACAAACTGGAACAAAAGAAAAAGCATCCATTATTCATGCAGGTTTCTACCAGGTTGTTTTATTTTGTAAAAGATTAAAAAACTTACGGACTGGGCAGTTAAGCAGCAAATTAACTTTAACATAGATAAATGTGAGATGATGCACAGACTAGTTGGGCCGAAAGGCCTGTGCTTTATATTTTATATAATTCTATATAAATTAATTATAAATTCCTTAAAAAGCATGATTCAGGTTTCCCTTCCCCATATTTGTTGCTGGTTATGAATGTTCCTTTAACAGAAAGTCTTACACAATCAGTTGAAACAGCTGAACTGGTTTCAGTGGTCAAAGATCAACAATATACAGAAAACTGAATAGGTATCAGCTCAGCTCTCAGTTTTCTCATCATTAACAAAAAAAACACTAATACTAATTATAACTACTAGCATTCAGGTTAGATAAAGCTACTTGGCCTTATAACATATACGCTTATTAGCATTGTATCACCAAATTATGAATTTTACAAAACCATTTTTCACCTCATTCCCACCCGATTTGCGAAATTTTAAGATATAATCTTCCTTTACAAAACTAGTTTGCCAAATTAGTGCAATATCACAACTGTGTTTAAAGCCATTGCACAGCATCCTTCACTTATTTCAATGTTCTAGTGCTTAGCGAGGTTCATGTCTTCAATTGCATTCAGTCCTGCTGAATCAAAAGTGAGAATTGCTCTTATATTGTATAAGTGGGTTGAATCTCTGTTTCAATATGCAATTGGTGAGTCTGTAGCGATGCAGAAATACAAACCTTTCAAAGTCTTTACATACAGATTACACTAACATACAGCAAACAACAGCAAAAAATCCTAAACCAAAAACATGTAAAATAAGAGACAAAACTTATGAAACTGGCAAAATTATATCTTATTATGGCAGTAAATTTGTATACAAAAGGCAACTACTTGTTTTTCTATATTAAAACTGTAGTCCCTGGAATCCTTTTGAGATGTAGTGAAAGAGTGAGCTTACAGATTTGCATATAATTGTCATTAAAAAATACAATCCTGTTCTATTCCTGAAGTAGTTCCTGTTTCAAAAGTAGCACAGAGAAAATGGACAAAAAAATGAAACATTTTTGAGTATGTCAAACATGATGATGCAATGTTTACGATCAAGTCCAAACTGAAAAATACTTTCAACAGTAGACTGTGATTACTGCAAAATAGACTGTTTGACCCAGTATATGTAGGCCACCAGAGTGTATTTCATTACTTCACATAAATTAGCAATTAGGAGAAACTACAAAAACAGATTTATATAGCACCTTTAACATAGAAAAATAACACCAGGCACTTCACAGAGGTGTACAGACAAAAACACAGGGCTAAAGCAGGAGATATTAAGATGGATGACGAAAAGCTTGGTTAAAGGAAGTGGGTTATCAAAAATTTCTTAAAGGAGGAAAGGGAGATGAAGAGGTTTAGGAAGGGAATTCCAGTGCATGAAACATAGGCAACTGAAGACATGGGCACCGATGAAAGAGCAAAGTGAAAAATACACAAGAGGCCAGAATCGGAGAAACCAAGATTGAGGAAAGATTGTATGCTGTTCAAGGTTACAAAAATAGGGAAGGGTGAGGCCACAAGGTTAAGAAATTAAAATTGGAGGTTTTAAAATTAAAATTTGACTCCCAGAGGACTGGGAGCCAAAGTAGCACAGCAAGGACAAGAGCGATGGGTAAGCAGGACTTGGTGCAAGATAGGATTCAGGCAGCGGAATTTTGGATGAGATGAAGTTTAAAGAACATGGTGGATGGGGAGCTGGGCAGCAGAGCGTCTGAGTCGTCAAGTTTGGAGATAAGGGCATGAATGAGAGGTTCAGAGGCAGATGGACTGAGTTGGGAGGAGGCAGGAGAGAGGGTTTAATGTAGGTGACTGGTATTAGAGAGGGAAAGAAAAAAGACATGGGCTATCTTTCCTCTCCAGAATATCCTGGAGTTGAACTGATCCTATATTCCCCATCTCCAAATGACTTGGATAAAGAATAGCAGTATTGACTGGGATAGCTGTAGTAGGTATAAACTAGCTTTGTAAAAAAAAATTCAATCATACGGTGTCAAAAACTATTAGTATCAATATTTCACCAGTGCTTCTGTCATCCTCAAGCAGGAGAAAAAGTATAGCTGGATAACCAATGCCATATTTTCCTGTATATTAAAAAAAGCCATATCTAACATATAGAAATGCAAGATACTAATTTCAAAAATTAAAATATTCAATAATGGTCAACCAGTCAATAGGCAGGGAGGAAAGCGCTACAAACAGAAGTTCCATCATTCTAAAACTGTTGAGCTGTTAACACGTTGTACCATCTATCAATCCTTAAAATACATAATAAAAATACACTTCAAAAATGGACAGATTTCATTTACCTGCATACAGCTAAATAAAAGTGAACTGTTTCAACCATGCGTCATTCTATGAATGAATTGCAACCAGGAAAGTTTTACCATAAAATTATGACCACAACACCTTGTATTTATATAGCACCTTTAATGACAGTAACCTGTCTCTAGATGCAGAAATCAACAAGCGCATGGGTAAGGCTTCCACTGCTATGTCCAGACTGGCCAAGAGAGTGTGGGAAAATGGCGCACTGACACGGAACACAAAAGTCCGAGTGTATCAGGCCTGTGTCCTCAGTACCTTGCTCTACGGCAGCGAGGCCTGGACAACGTATGCCAGCCAAGAGCGACGTCTCAATTCATTCCATCTTCGCTGCCTTCGGTGAATACTTGGCATCAGGTGGCAGGACTATATCTCCAACACAGAAGTCCTTGAAGCGGCCAACACCCCCAGCTTATACACACTACTGAGTCAGCGGCGCTTGAGATGGCTTGGCCATGTGAGCCGCATGGAAGATGGCAGGATCCCCAAAGACACATTGTACAGCGAGCTCGCCACTGCTATCAGACCCACCGGCCGTCCATGTCTCCGTTATAAAGACGTCTGCAAACGCGACATGAAATCGTGTGACATTGATCACAAGTCGTGGGAGTCAGTTGCCAGCATTCGCCAGAGCTGGCGGGCAGCCATAAAGACAGGGCTAAATTGTGGCGAGTCGAAGAGACTTAGTAGTTGGCAGGAAAAAAGACAGAGGTGCAAGGGGAGAGCCAACTGTGCAACAGCCCCAACAAACAAATTTCTCTGCAGCACCTGTGGAAGAGCCTGTCACTCCAGAATTGGCCTTTATAGCCACTCCAGGCGCTGCTTCACAAACCACTGACCACCTCCAGGCGCGTATCCATTGTCTCTCGAGATAAGGAGGCCCAAAAGAAAAAGAATGTAGAACAACATCCCAACTTGCTTCACAAAGGCATAATCAAAATATGGATGCTGAGTGAGAGGAAAAAGTACAAGCGTTGACCAAAAGCTTGGTTAAACAGTTCAAATTTAAAGGGCGTCTTGAAGCAAGAGGAAGTGGAGAGCTTTAGGAAGGTAATTCCAGAGTGTAGCACCTAAGTGGCTAAGGAAGCCATAGTCAAGAGGAAGCCAGTTAGGTGGGGGAAGTGGGGAGGGTGCAGGTGGGGTAATAGAGCTGCAGGAGGTTACAGAGTTATGGAGAAATTAAGCCCTGAAGAGGTTTCAACACGAGGATGAGAATTTATATTTGGAGGTCTGGGAGACAATGGGCAGGATTTTGTTCTCCCCCAGGTGTCGGGTTCCCTGGGGGTGGGGGGGAGGTGTCTGAAGATGGCTCCGGATGAGGCTCGCCACAGACCTCAACACTGTTTGAGGGCCCAGCCCAATCCTCCTGGCAGCGGCGAGGCTCCATGACAGCCCCCCACCACTGGGCGATGGGACCTCAATTCAAATATTCAAATCAATAAAATGAATACATTTACATAGACTTACCAACGATCTTGACATCCTGCCACGATCTTTGGCACATCGGCCAGCACTCCCGCACCTTCATATCCCCATCCAGGGAAACGTGGCACCACACATGTGGGGAGGAGGGAGGAGGTACAATTTTCAGTGCGGGGGTGGGTGGGGAACAGGGTCAAATAAATGCAATGAGTGTAGGGGATGGTGAGAAGGGTTGACCTTTAAACTTTGTGCAGTTTGGTGGGTTGGGGGGGGGGGGGGGGGGGGGGAAGGTCAGTTGTAAAAGGTAAGTATTTTGGGGGGATGGTGAGGGGGAAGGGCAAATAGTTACTGTAATTGTTATTGGGGGTGGGAAAGGGGCATTATAAATGTATTTATTTAATTTTAGGAGGTTACTTCTTTAAAAATTTAAATGTACCAGCAGTGCTGGCTGCCCTTTAAAAAGGGCACCAGCACTTGCGCACAGGCAGCTGACGCCATTGCCGGCGACGGACAGCTCGTCTCCTCCACGTGATTGGGGGCTTTAAATCAGCCACTGTGCGGGAGATTGTGGCGGCTCTTTGGCGGGCTAGCCGCCATTTTTGACAGCAGCGAGCTCTTAAAATCCTGTCCAACGTAGGTGATGAGGGCATGAATGATGGATGAGCTAGGCATGATAGGCCACCAGAGGTTTAAATGAGTTGTCATTTATGAAGGGTGGAGGATGGGAGCTGCTCAGGAAAGCACGTAAGTAGTTGAATGACCGAATCATGGTTGAGGGTTCCCGTATTTGAGTGGAGAGGATCTGGAGTTGGAAGCTTAGTTTGGTGGCATTTATCATGCTGAGGTTCAACACATTATCGAGTTAAAGCAGATTTAATATTTTCCCAAGTTCTCAAACAAATAAAATTTAATTCTGTTATTTAAATATACAGAACCTGTCATCAAATTTAAAAAGTACTTGGACATGCACTTGAAGCGCTATAAACGACAAGGCGATGGATCAAGAGTTAGAAAGTAGGATTAAGCTGGATAGCTCTTTTTTTGACCGTCACAGACACAATGGGCTGAATAGCCCCCTTCTGTGTGGTAACTTACCATGATTCTATCATTGGCAAATAAACCACGGTTTAAAAGCACTCCCTCCTGCACCATCTTTCCAGCCATACATTCATCTGCACTATCCTCCTATTTCTATACTCATTTGTGCATGGCACTGGAAGTAGAGTCATAGAGTTATACAGCACAGAAACAGGCCCTTTGGCCCACCATGTCTGTGCCAGCCATCAAGCACCTATCTATTCTAATCCCATTTTCCAGCACTTGGCCGGTAGCCTTGTATGCTATGGTGTTTCAAGTGCTCATCTAAACACTTCTTAAATGTTGTGAGGGTTCCTGCCTCTACCACGCCTTCAGGCAATGTGTCCCAGGTTCCAACCACCTTCTGGGTGAAAAAACTTTTCCCTCAAATCCCCTCTAAACCTCCTGCCCTTCACCTTAAATCTATGCCCGCGGTTATTGACCCCTCCGCAAAGAGAAAAAGGTTCTTCCTATCTAACCCATCAACGCCCCTCCTAATTTTGTATACCTCAATCAGGTCCCCCCTCAGCCTTCTCTGTTCTAAGGGACACGTAACCTTAGCCTTTCCAGTCCCTCTGCATAGCTGAAATGCTCTAGCCCAGGCAACATCCTGGTGAATCTCCTCTGCACCCTCTCCAGTGCAATCACATCCTTTCTATAGTGTGGTGCCCAGAACTGTATCAGTACTCCAGCTGTGGCCTAACTAGTCTTTTGTACAGCTCCATCTTAACCTCCCTGCTCTTATATTCTATGCCTCGGCTAATAAAGGCAAGTATCCCATATGCCTTCCTAACCACCTTATCTACCTGTGCTGCTGCCTTCAGTGATCTATGGGCAAGTACAGCAAGATCCCTCTGACCCTCTGTACTTCCGAGGGTTCTACCATCCATTGTATATTCCCTTACCTTGTTAGTCCTCCCAAAATGCATCACCTCACACTTTTCAGGATGAAATTCCATTTGCCACTGCTCTGCTCATCTTACCAGCCCATCTATATTATCCTGTAATATAAGGCTTTCCTCCTCACTATTTACGACACCACCAATTTTCGTGTCATCTGCGAACTTACTGATCATACCTCCTATATTCATGCTAAATCATTAATGTGCACTACAAACAGCAAGGGTCCCAGCACCGATCCCTGCGGTACACTACTGGTCACGGGCTTCCACTCGCATAAACAATCCTCCACCATCACCCTCTGCCTCCTGTCACTAAGCCAATTTTGGCTCCAATTTGCCAAATTGCCCTGGATCCCATGGGCTCTTACCTTCTTAACCGATCTCCCATGCGGAACCTTATCAAAAGCCTTACTGAAGTCCATGTAGACTACATCAACTGCTTTACCCTCATCTACACATCTGGTCACCTCCTCGGAAAATTCAATCAGGTTTGTTAGACATGATTTCTCCCTGACAAAGCCATGCTGACTATCCCTGTTTAATCCCTGCCTCTCCAAGTGGAGATTAATCCTGTCTCAGAATTTTTTCCAATAGTTTCCTTACCACTGATGTTAGACTCACTGGTTTATCCCTGCTACCCTTCTTGAATAATAGTACCACATTCGCTGTCCTCCAGTCCTCTGGTACCTCTCCTGTGGCCAGAGAGGATTTGGAAATTTGTGTCAGAGCCCCTGCTATCTCCTCCCTTGCCTCACATAACAGCCTGGGAAACATCTCATCTGGGCCTGGGGATTTATCTACTTTTAAGCCTGCTAAAACAGCTAATATTTCCTTCGTTTCAATGCTAATATGTTCAAGTATATCACAAACCCCCTCCCTGATCGCTACACCTACATCGTCCTTCTCCATAGTGAACACAGATGAAAAGTAATCATTTAAAACCTTACCTATGTGCTCCGGCTCCACACTCAGATTGCCACTTTGGTTCCTAATGGGTCCTACTCTTTCCCTGGTCATCTTCTTGCTCTTAATATATTTATAAAACACCTTGGGATTTTCTTTTATCGTGCCCGCCAGTGTTTTTTCATGTCCCCTCTTCGCTCTCCTAATTACTTTTTTTTTAAGTACCCCCCTACACTTTCTATACTCCTCTAGTGCCTCCGCTGTTTTCAGTGCTCTGAATCTGCCATAAGCCTCCTCTTTTTTACTTATCCAATCCTCTATATCCCGAAACATCCAGGGTTCCCTGGACTTGTTGGTCCTTAACGGGAACACGTTGGCCCTGAACTCTCACTATTTCCTCTTTGAATGACTCCCACTGGTCTGATGTAGACTTTCCTACAAGTAGCTGCTCCCAGTCCACTTCGGCCAGATCCTGTTTTATCGTATTATCTGGAGATTACTGCTTTTGAGGTTCTGCTTGCTCATTTCTTACCTAGCTCACTAAACTCTTTCCGCAGGACCACATCCCTCTTCCTAACCATGTCGTTGATACTAATGTGGATGATGACTGCTGGCTGTTCACCCTCCCCCCTCAGGGTGTTCTGCAGCCATTCAGTGACCAGGATTATAGTTTTAATGCCATCTTTACCACTAAATTTCATTGCACAGCACTCATTGTAAACAGCACATATTTAATGAAACTAATTTAACTTGCAGAAAATGCTATTATTTGGGACATATGCATCACTGACAGGGTCCTCAGCATGCTCAGCGACAGGAGACCAAAGAGCCAGTTTCCTCCATTCAAGTACTGAGGCTTTTTGGAAAGCTTCGGAGATCAGACACAAGGGTGGTGGGGCCACAGGTTAAAGGTTAAATTTGATGACAATACCATCAATCATTAACTTCTTGCACAGACAATTTATCACCATCGATGCATATACTAACATTTCCAGTCAGCCATGTTTCAAGACTGGACAGATAACAGGAGACGCAAATGGTTCTCATCATGCCATTTTCAGCCAGAAATCAGCATATAATATTAGCAGCTATTGGTGGAGAGTGGGGTGGGGGAGGGGGGAGATAACTTACTTAAGTGGTAGCAAGTTTTCAAGTTAGTAAGAGGGCCTTTTCTTTCACTGTCTAAACTATGCATCTGTGGAAAACAATGACATGAACTTGAACCAGTAGAATCTAAACCTAGAAAGATGAATAAACATCCTTAGACAAGAAACTAATCAGTAAGGTAGAGGAAAGTTCCAAGAAGAGCAAAGGATAAGGATTAAGAAGGGAGGGAAACAGTTCTGTTTGATAAATAGGTTATTTAAAATTAATTGTGTTCATAGACCAATAGTGCAGGAACATACGTTTCCTCTCCTCCAGAATTTGATTCCAGTAGGGGAGGCAGGAAGGAGGATGGAAAATCATTTTAATTTAAAAATACATGAGCATTATTTAGCATAAGCAGACACTCAGGATGACGTATATTCTTCGATCAGATATATCAAGATTTGACAACCATTTGCCTACTTAAAACAGTCTTAGATTTTAGGTTCCTCAGCTTAAAGCTATGCAAAGTTTTCTTTTAAATTGTGATTCGGCATCCAAATCCTCCTTGCATGAAACTTATAAACAATATCAAGTCTATTTTTTTGACCCTGTCCCAGACCCATGGGGAGAAAACATATCGAAAAACTAATTTCTGAAATTAAGTACATCAATTTAAGGGAACATGCACATTGGCCATTGCATTTAATACTGAACCATGTGGTTAAATAATTGGACTTTTCATCAGCATTCCTTCCTATTAAACTAAGTAGTGCAGAAATAATCAAGTAAATTGCCACTTGTTCTTGTACCAAATTACAATAGGCATCAAGTTATAAAACCTAATAAAATTATTGGATCAAGATTTAGATTATTTTCTCCTAGATAGTCACCAAACCAGACAACTAAGAAGTTGGCTCTGAATATTGAATGAAGAGTTGTCCAAAAAGACCTTTATTTGGAAGGAACTAATTTGCAGGGCTGTAAGGAAAAGGCTGGGGTAGGAGACTAAATTGGACAGCATTATTTCAAAGAGGCAGGATAGGCAAGTCAGACCGAATGACTTCCTTCTGTGCTGTAAGATTTTATGATTGTCCTTGCCCATCACAAGCTCCACTCCCATCCATTCCCCTCCTGGCCATTGTCTCAGGCTGAACCAGATGGGCTGCATTCTTGGTGCCCTACTGGGTCCTGAGCAAAGTTCCCTCTAACATGCACGTTTGCTTGGCCACACAGCAACCCGAAAGTTCCCGTGCAGGCCACGCACAAGCCAGCTGCTTTAAGTTACCGCGTGTGCATAGTTGAGCTAAATAATTTAAAGGGCCCGCAAACTAAAAAAAATTAGAGAGGTTACATTGGTCCTGCACTAAGCTTCTGGCCTCCATGACAGAGAATATCAACTTTCACCTGTTCAACAACACCTACCTCCACCCCTACCTCAATCCATTTGCTGTCAAAACACTCATTTTTGCCTTTGTGACTTCCAGACTCAACTATTCCAATGCTGAGCTGGCCTGCTTCCCAAAACATACCTCCACAAGCTTCCCACACCAAGGCCACTCACTTACCACCCTGTCCTTCCCAACATATACGAGCAACCAGGACCTCAACACCTCCAATTTAAAATTCTCTTATTGTGTTGCAATCCCCTCATGTTCTCATCCCACCTCTAGGCTGACAATCCTCACTGGAAATTTGCTTTCCTCAGACTCTGGCTTATGTGTTCTCCACAATCCCTCACCCCCTTGCTTTGCCCCACCACTGGCAGCTGCATCATCAGCCCCCCAGGTTCCACACTCCTTCCCTAGATCCCACAGCCTTACCAACTCCTTTAAGAGCCTTCTTAAAAGCACCTCTTTCACCAAACTTCGAGACACCCCAACTAATATCTCCTCCCTTATCATTTCTGATTACATCTCTATAAAGAGCTGTGGGACATTTTTCTACGCTAATGGTGATATACAAATGCAAGCAGTTGTTGTTTTTACAAAATGTGGTTTCTACGTTATCTTTTCTTTTTAAAAAACATTATTTAAACCTATTATGGGCCTAAAAGAAATGGAGAAAATAGGTTCCCAAGCAATTTCCTCTTCCTTACATATGGAATGCGGATGCTTTACTCCTCTGCTTAGTATTGTCCATGAAGTGTAATTACTTCAGGATGTTATTTCTGTTATCTTGGGCCCTATCAACAGTAACAAAAATTCACCTGTTGAATTGGTAGGAAGTTAGCAAGGTTTAGCAATCATATCCCCAGGGTTCAACTAAACACACTCTACTGGAACAAACCCCTGTAACTTGTCAAAATGACTTACTCAAAACTCTGGCGAATGTCAGTAAAACTTGAAATTGCTGCCAATATGGCAGACGAATTTTGCGACAGTTTACAAAGAGCCACAAAAGTGGTGAAGCAATCACAGTACATCACCAATGGAGGGCAAGTTTTTAAACTTTGCAACAACTTTTACTTGCAGTGAAAAAGCAGGGAAGCAGACATCATTTTTAGCAGGGATGTAGCAGAGGATGTACTAGACTGTACAGAGCATACCATCTTTTTATTTCAAAAAAAGAGGTTCAACATGAATGAAGATTATATGTCTTTTGCTTAGTCCTGATCAACATACCTTCCACCATAAAGTATAGTCAGGCTGAGGTTTTACCACTTGTACATTCAACAGCCTGCAATTTTCATTTTAAAGGACAGGAAAATCACAAGCTGCCGACTGCAGTGTAACCTTTAATGCAGAAAGAAACGTCCTAAGGCACTTCAGAGGCATAATTAAAAAAAAGAGGAATATCATACGAAAAAGACCATTGGCAATTTCTAGGCTGAGAAGTATTGTGATATAAAAAGAGAAAAAATATACAAAGCGACTCCTAACGATGCAGCTGCCCGCTGACGTCATCAGAGCGCTCCAAGCTGCACTCATGCACTCGGTGATACAGCGTATGTGCAGCCTACGTCTTGCCAGGACTAACCAGCGCATGCGCGGAAAAACACTCTTCCCCCTCGGCCACTCACGCCAGGCCGCTCGGTCTTCGCTTCTCCCTCCCCCCCACCCACCTGCCCTCTCGCTGCCCACTCCCTCCATACCCCCCTCCCCACCTGCGCGTTCCCCACTCCCCTCACTTCCCGGCCTTTGGCTGCCCACTCCCCCCCCACCGCCCACCCGGCTCTCCAGCCGCTTGTTCCCCGCTTCCCCATTCCTTCAGAAGCTAGCTCTCGGCCACGGGCCGCTTCCCTCCTCTCGGCCATTCACTCTGCCCGAAGAAGCAAAGCGGGCTGCGAGGGGTGACGAGGCGATGTAGGAGCGAGTGGCTGAGAGGGAAGGGGCGTGGCCTACAGCTACGCGGGAGATGGGGGGAAAGCGGGGAGTAAGCGGCCGGAGAGTGGGATGGCCCTGAAACCTCGTAAAATTACAGAGGGTTGCAGCACTGTCAGAGGTGCTGTCCTTCTGATGAGACTTTAAACAGCGCAATGTTCTCCGTCTATCAAACACGCCCATTGTGTGCTGCCATGGGTTGAAGTCGTCTTTCTGTGATAAATTGAACAGCACCATCTTTAATCCTGGCAGCAGCGACATTTAAGTAGATGAGGCTGCATTTGCACTTGTACTAGTACAGCGCCACCTAGTGGTTGCATTGCCAGCAAACGCAGCTAAAAATATATTATTGATCTGTTGTGTATTTCCTGTTTCTCTTCATGTAATTTCTTGTTTTTGTATTTTCTGTTTTTATTTCAGACTTCTGGGATCTGCAGTATTATGCTTTTGTTCTAATATATTATTTTGTGAATGGAGTACCACAATATACATGATTCACCTTTAATTTTCAGTCTAGTTTGTACCAAATAGTCAATTCCTAAAGGCTGGCCGATACCAATTTGAGTGTTTTAGTCCCTATATTTCTGGGATAGTGGAGACTAAGTGCAATCACTGCAACTCAAATTGCCCTATTTCCAAGGGATGGGCTTTTGACTGGCTGGAAAGATTTACTTTTAAACTGGCTTTCAGTCCCTAAAACACAAAGTTGTGGCCATCTTCAAGATGAATTAAAAAATACAAGAAGGAGTGAGAGACAGCGACATGAATATAAATGGAGAAGCAGGGAACAGGAGGAAAATGAGCAAACAGCACTGTTGAAGTGCTCAAACATAATTTTTGATCAAAGATGTTTCCCTTAACCAGCTAGCAACCTTATGGTTAAAGTGGTTTCACTGTCAACCTAATGCAGTGTCACAGTCTCTCCTCTGCTGTGTACTTCCTGTGGTCAAGAAAGGGGAAAGGCAAGAGATCTGTTCTCAGACTTTCCCTCAACCTTATAGTGCTGGTAACAGCAGCCTGGCAACAGCTCTCCCTGAAATTCCAGCACCTAATCAAGATTGCATACTGTGCAACATAGGTACAATTGAATCAGTCTGTGTGCCTCGCTGCTATGGCTCTGTGTCACATTAAAAAATTGGTAATCAGACTCAAATTTATGATATTCCTGCAATCCCATGTTTCTGTGCACTGCAGCAAAAAACAGGCAGCAATAGCATTGTATTTTATGTTAAAAGACGCAATGTAAAAATCATAGCCCGGACATTAGTGGAGGTGGAGTGAATAAAAGTTGGTACAGTTGGCTAGCTTTCAATTAGCTGGGAATAAAGTGTGGGCTGAGAGAACACATACACAAACTTTTTCAATCATAGACAAGTTGAAATATAACTACATAATATCATGTTACAAAGTAACCAGTGAAGCTCCAGGTAATGGCAAGTAGGGAGTCTTATTTATCAAAAAGAGAGAGAGAGAGACAGCACTGAAACAGGCCCTTCGGCCCATCGGGTCTGTGCCGACCAACAGCCACCCATTTATACTAATCCTACATTAATCGCATATCCCCTAGCACATCCCCACCATTCTCCTACCACCTACCTACAACTAGGGGCAATTTACAAAGGCCAATTTACCTATCAACCTGCACATCTTTGGCTGTGGGAGGAAACAGGAGCACCCGGCGGAAATCCACGCGGTAACAGGGAGAACTTGCAAACTCCGCACAGGCAGTACCCAGAACCGAACCGAACCCGGGTCGCTGGAGTTGTGAGGCTGCAGTGCTAACCACTGCGCCGCCCCAACGCCACTGTGCTGCCCCAAATTGGAGAATATTCACATTAATAAGTCTGCATTTCCATGAGTCTGGGATGAAAAATTTGGCTAGAGTTTCATGGTATCTTACAAAGGATGGTTGTGTTAGAAAGGAATCCAGAAATTAGATTTCACCGGGTACCATAATCTGCAGGCCATGAGTGAACTATGAAGCCGATCGCTTGGTTTAAAATTATGGAAAGCAACTTTGAAACACAACAGGCTATTTCAGCAAATATTCATGTTATTAAGCACACATCTGTCCGACACCTAACCAAGACTGCATACTCTGTAACATACGTGCACAGTGGCGCAGTGGTTAGCACCGCAGCCTCACAGCTCCAGGGACCCGGGTTCAATTCTGGGTACTGCTTGTGTGGAGTTTGCAAGTTCTCCCTGTGACTGCGTGGGTTTTCACCGGGTGCTCCGGTTACCTCCCACATCCAAAGACTTGCAGGTGGTAGGTAAATTAGCCATTGTAAATTGCCCGTAGTGTAGGTGGTAGGGAATATGGGATTACTGTAGGGTTAGAATAAATGGGTGGTTGTTGGTCGGCACAGACTCAGTGGGCCGAAGGGCCTGTTTCAGTGCTGTATCTCTAAAAAAACTGAATCAATCTGTACGCCTCGCTGCTATGCCTGTGTCACATTACAAAATTTGAGTCCAAATACCAATTTATGATACTCCTGAAATCCCACATTTCTAGATACTGCAGCAAACAACAGGCAGCAATAGCATAAAGCATTCCATTTTATGTCCAACGACGCAAAGTAAAAATCATAGCCCGAACATTTGTGCAGATGGAGTGAAAAAAAGTTGGTACATTTGGCTAGCTTTCAATTAGCTGGGAATTACTCTGTGGTACTCAAGAGTTCCATTGGATTGCAGGAAGTTGAACCCAGAATGTTCACCATGCTTAAATGTAATTGTTACTTGTAGGCTGTAAGGTTATCAGCTACTGTGATAAGTTTCACAAAGAACTTCCAAATATGCAATAGTGTGCTGTTTGAAAAAAAACTGGCTAATCTTATTGCTCACAGGCAGTCTGGGGTTTGAAGCGTGATTATGTTTATCTGCGAATCTTTAAGCCTACTGTTCAGGTACATGATGTGAGGAAGTGGTCTAAATGGATCTTGCAGTGAATCAGAATTAATTATTACTGTTGCAAGCTTCTCCAAAGTGGCAGCTACTTGACTCATTTCTTCATTATTTCAACAACCTTTCCAGGTTTCTTCTGCATTTTTAAACAAAAAATATTCAACTATAATTTGTTGGTGTTACAAACAAAATGTGACAAAACACGCACAACTGATAAAATAAATATATGTGGAAACTTAAGTTAAAAAAACTACAACTTTACCAGCATGTGAGTTGTTTAATCCTACCCATAAAAACATAATTAGTTGCTTTAGACAAGTGAATAGATTTCACCATTACACAATTAAAATTTAGAGTCTAAGTAGTCTTAAGTCTCAATTTCAGAAGTAGCAATAATGCCACAGCTCACCTATAACTCAAATTAATAAAAGAGACATCAATTAGTTCTCCTTAAAGAGAACATCCAATGACTAAGTGAACAAATGCACTTTATACTGCAGCACAAAGTCTCACATAATGGAAACACAAGAACAGTTAAGGACAAGGACCGCATTCAATCCATAATCTGTTTTAAGTTTGCTGATCTCAGCCAAGGGAACAAGAAGGGTGTTGCATCTACTTCAGAACTGGTTGGGAATAGGGGAGCTTCTACTTAATATCTGGCAACCACTTTATGAGCATGCATCTGGATGCTGGGTGAGGACAGAGTTCAGTTCAGCTATCTTGATCAAGCACTCCCTGTACAGACTCATACATAAGGAATCATGGAATAGAATCATAGAAATTTACTAAGAGTCCATCTGGCCCATTGTGCCTTTACTGGCTTTCTGATAGAGATGCCTACTTAGGCCCATTCCCCTGCCCCCTTTCCTGTACCATTGACTTTTTCTTCTTCAAATTTTTATTCTCTTCCCTTTTAAAAGTTTTTATGGGTTCTGCTTTACCACTACTTCTGGTATGGCATTCCCCATCTTAACAACCCATCTGTGTAAAAAAAAAATGCTCCTAATCCCTTCACTTTTTTGGTAATTATACACTTCCCTTTGAAAAACCAGTATTTCTGGTATGGCATTCCTCATCTCAACAACCTGTGCAAAAAGCTGCTCCCAACTTCTCCCTTTACTTTTTTGATGATTACATCACATTTCTGCCTCTGGTTACTGGCTCATTGACCAGAGGAAATAATTTCTTTCTTTGTGATCTAATCAAGCCCCTTTCTAATTTTGAGAACCTCCATAGGATTCTTTGAAGAAGCAACAGAAAGCGTCATGTAGTAGAACTAATATATTTGGATTCCCAAAAGGTCTTTGATAAGGTACTGCATAGTAGACTAATTACTAAGTCAGAACATGGAGTCGGAACCATTAGTAGAATGGATAATAACCTGGTTATAAGACAGAAAATGGAGGGTAAAGGTTAAAAGCAGTTACTCAGATTGGCAAAAGGCTTGAAGTGGTGTTACACAACAATTGATGCTAGGACCACTGTTGTTCACTGATGCAAATCATTTACATAAATTATTTGGACTTGGCAATCAGAATTACAATTTCAAAATTTGCGATGACACCATATTGTGTAGGTGCAGTTAATACAGAGAAGAAATGCAGCAAAATACAGGCAGATATTAACTAACTTGCAGATTAGGCATATAACTGGAAAATTAACTTCAATATAGATAGGTGCGAGGTAGTACATTTTGATAGGAAGAATAAGGAGGCCACATACTTCTTGGAAAATAAGGTTCTAAAAGAGGTTGCGTAAGAGAGGGATCTGTGGGGTACAGATACATGAATCATTAACAGTAGTGACGTAGGTTAATAGGGCCATTTAAAAAAAAAGCAAACAAAGCAGTGGGGAGTAGAACTGAAAAACAGAAAAGTTATGTTTTAAAAATTACTAGAATGATACCAGAACTGAGAGGTTATACAGAAAGAAAAACTGAACAGGCTAGGACTAAGTTGGAAGGCTGAGACGTGACCAGAGGTCTTCAAGATGATGGAAGGGTTTGATAGGGTAGACATACAAAAGATGTTTCCACTTGCAGACTCCTTTTAAAAAGTTGTGCTTTGCAGCCTATATTTGATCTACTACTTCTTCCTCCCCCCAAAAAACTTTCACCTCAGATTTCTCTGCATTAATTTTCACCTAGCATCAATCGATCCAAGAATAGCCTCTTGGATGAGTTGCCAAAGGAACACAGTCAACCATGGAACCTCACCTCAGCATGAATCACTAACCTGGGTGGGGGAATGGAATGGCAAAAAGAGTCCCCACATGTTTAGATTAGACAGCTGAAATGCAAATAATCTATTTTATTTCGAATGTAATTCCAGAAAACAAACCAACGAGAAAACACATTTGGACAAAGAGTTCTCTGACTTAACATTCATACTAAAATTATAGTATTTAAAAAGATAGATTTAAACTATGAACCAACACATACAAGGAAAGGTTCAATTAATAGAATCTTGGAGAGATTATTGATTGTTGAAAATTAATTTGTTTTACTTGTTTTTAATAAAACATATAAAACGTATTGTACTCTACATCCCTATTTCTAAAAACTAGGATTCTAAGAAATTTTTTTTAAAGACAACTTTAATTTGCATATCCACTTTTAAAGATCTGAACTTTTAAGTTGTGCATGTCTATTCCTTTTAAAAGGTTGTGCCATGCAGCCTATATTTGATCTACTACTTCTTCCTCCCCCCAAAACCTACACCTCAGATTTCTCTGCATTAATTTTCACCTAGCATCAATCAATCCAAGAATAGCCTCTTGGGTGAATTACCAAAAGAACACAGTCAACCATGGAACCTTACCCCAGCAATCCCATGCAAAATTTCCTTGGTGCTTTGGTGACTGGCACTTCCTGTTTGAATCACTGATATTATATCGGTTACCATTTTTAAGGCACCAAGATACAAGTTCAAAAATAGTTATCCAAATGTCATGTGTATACCTCAAATAAAGCCACTGCAGAAGATATAAGTGAGTGAAATGTAATAGAGTTCAAACCTACACTCACTTCAAATTCTTAAGGAGTTTCTTAAGGAATTAAAAAATAAATTAAGTAAGCTGGAACACAATCGAAATTTAGAGGGGCAGAAGGAAGAAAAACTATTATTCAGGAAGCAAATTGACTAGAGAGTAGGTTCAATCAGAAGCAGTGGCAACTGTTTTTCCATATCTGTCGGTTTGGGAAATCACTCAGTAACCAAGACAGTTTAATAATAAAGAATGGCAGGTTAATCTGATTACAAACACAACCAGCAGGATACCACTCACACCCCATCACTTGGTTACCTAAAGTAAAAAGTTCAAAGCAATCATAGTTTTCACACGGAGGTGTTCTAATTGCTGGAAAAGTACAGCCGGTTGGCCCTTGCTCAAGGAGCCAGGAAGTACTCCATGCAGCCCTCCTTCAAATAGAATACACACTACATCCCAGAAGTTTATACTCTATGCAAGCAAGCCTATCTGTGAAATGGTATTAAGTAATGCTTTCAAGATGGTTTAAAAATAATTTAATCTTTAATGGGTGAAATGATTAAAAGAGCTTTGAGATGAGTTATTATTTTGGTTAGAACAGGAGGCAAAGAGGGAAGAGAAATCATTTAATACTTTAGTGTATTTGAAAATACCAAAATAACTTATAATTATAATCATGAATCACATACATTTGAAAGATCACTCAACACTTGAAAGTATGCGACTGAAAAAGAGGAATGAAATTGTGTAATCAAATCCAGAGCTCGCATTCATGCTTTAACAGTAACGCTTATGAAAAAGTACAATGAGAAGATGTTAGACAACTTCTAAGCAGCTTTACAAATCTCATAATATTAAGTCTTTTGATCTTAAGCATTCATGTGGCAGCCAATGTTTTATACCAAAATGCTATGCTTAGTTAATTACAAAAAGAATTCACCACCAGCAAAGTAAATTTACATTTATCAAATGAACAGTTTTATTTGCAGGAAGTTTCTGAAATTGACATTTTTAATTCCCAAAATCCACAATGCATCACAAAGCACACATATACAGCATTGTTGACTGTTCTCACATCATGTCAACGTTTTACATATATTCTAATTATTTTTCACAAGAAAAATACTTTTGTAATAACAAGGATTTGATCACCTCCAGGTACAACTTCTCTAATACTCTTTTGCTGCTCTTCCCCCACCCTCCCTCCCTAATCAACAAACACTCTTCCTAAATTCACCAAACAGCAATCTATCTTCCACTAAGTTCCGCTAAACCAACTATCTCGAGACTCACCATCTCACTGGCTCCCCATCCTCAGCACATTGATTCTAAGATCCTCTCCTTCAAATTCCTCCTTATACCACCCAACTCTGCAATGCAGCTTGCATCATACACTATTCAGGATCTAACCAACTGGGTTTCCTCCCTCCTATATTTGCTCTGTCATTAGTAGGAGTGTCTTCAGCCATCATGCATCGACACTCTGCAATTCCATTCCCAAATTCATCTATACAACAATAACTCTCCTCGCACCTTCAAAAGTCTCTACCAGTTTGGCTCAGTAAGTAACACTATCACCTTAGTGGGAAGGTTGCGAGATCAAGTCTCATTGCAGACCAGAGCACAAAATTTAGGCAATCCAGAACAATCCAGTGCTTGTTCAGTTGGACATAAAAGATCCCATGACATGAATCAGAGGAGCACTTATGCTCAATACATCATTGAGCGTACCCTTCTTCTAAGTCACTGTCTAAATCATGCAAAATGTCAATTTCTGAACTGGTGATTGGCCTATAACAGCAAGTGACAATGCAACCAGGTCAAGGCCTTCCTCTTCACTCTGACTGACAGTTATATCCAAGTAATGTCAGGCCTAGAGAAAGTGGAGGGAAACAAAGGTTAGGCTTGTAGTTTGGCTTGCAAGACATGTCAGATTGCTGTCGGCACTAGGCACAACAGATTGCCGTCTTCAGCAGGTAAGTCAGGGCATCTGATTTGAAGGAATGAAGCATCAAGAGAAGAGATGAAAAGTTATTCACAAACCTTCCTGTGGGAACAGTCCTCCACCATTGCCATCACCTATGGCTCCTGTCCAAGATTTTGTCTCTTTCAAAGGGAGTGACAGTGCAGCTTGCTTCCTTGTCACATGCAAGTTTCTCCTGTGTAGGAACTAAGGGGTTAACATCTGCCATGTTTAATCTGTTGTTACTGTACTACTTGAATGAAACTGTGCAGGTTACAGCCCGCTGCTGATTACGTGAGGTGCTATGGTTTTAAAAGTAGAATGCTTTTAAGAAATGATGCCGTTATGCTTGGTACTTTGTATGTTGTATCAATGCACATTAGGATTAAGTTGTGTACTTTAATGTCTGCAATCGCTGTTTTGTGAAATGTATATTTGTATTCTGTACTGGAAAAATGGTGAAAGACAGAGTGTTTACTGCAGCAACAATAGTAGAAGTGACTTTTGAAATAAGGCAGGATGTCTGATGACCGCCTCTCGCTATTTCAATGAAGGGAGACTCAAAGTCACAATAACTGATAGACTTGCAGGCCTCATAGGGATGGAAATGTAAATGAAGATATTCGGAGGCCATTCATAACTGGAATGTTGAGGGGATACTAAACCTTCCCCATTGTGAGATAATTACTTAGGCCATCAAATCATCTGTAGAGACAATGTATGGAAGGTGAGGTCATACCTGACCAAACAAAATGGTTACATTGAAATATGGCCTAATATGGAATGAAGAAACCCTCAGAGGGGTAAAAGAAAGATACTGACAGACATCATCGTGCAGCAACAGAGGAAGAAGAAAAGATCATCAGTCAACAGTGAAGAGACACGTGCCGCAGTCAACCAGAGGTTGAGGACTGGTGTTCCACAGTGCATGCGACTGCTTACCACTGCCTTTTGTTAAGTATCACATTTTTGTACTTATTGTGATAAACGTAATAAATTCTGTAAAGCCTGCGAAAACAGACTCGTACCCAGAGTGGTTTGTAGCTAGTCTGAACTGAAAGTCCCTCTGAGATCAGCTCTCCCAACTTCGTCTGAAATTGTAATTGACCCAAGTCTACAATTAAATTAAAGCAAACCCCATATCTTACACCTGTGAGAACAGTAGAAGAGGGGAAATACTTGCCTCCAATAAAAAGGCTTTCAGCTGTCACCATACAGACTGTTCTTCATTGTGGGAACGATGACAATATTTGTGAGGGGAAGAGCAACTTTTTAAGTGTGTAATGAAATGCATAAAGGTGGTACGCCAAAGTCTTCCCTTCTTAATGATATGGTTGGTGGGGGGTGGTGGAGGAAGGTGGGGGGACAAGCAAATGACAGATTGTGCAGAGATGAAGACAGGGGTCATGCAGTGTATAACAGTAACAATGAGGGATTTTAGAAAAGACTCCAAACTCTGATGAGTTCATTAAATCACTGTACCTAGGTCCTGGTGTACATATTGCTGTCATTGACACGCTGTGCGACTACCTCCCGAGACCATCTGGCAACTTGCTGTGGTACATACCAATCATTCAAAGAATGCATCATGCAAAAACCCCGATCTGCACCATCATGATCTCCACTGCCACGTTAGAGAACCTAGGCAACCCTCCCAGTCCCTTCAAAGTCCCCAGGTATCTTTCTCCACTTCCTGAGTTTTGCCACTGCAGTTGGCTGTTAATCCTTTTAGTTGCTGCAGGCCTTTAAGACAAAGTTACCAACCCTACATGAGAAAAATTACAGCATTTAAAAAATTAAATCTTTACACTTTCTTTGAACATTTTCATCTATTAATTCTAAAAATTTTGGAGATGGGGGGAAAAAAGCTATTCAGTTGACAGTCAAGAGTCATTTGATCAAGTAATGAAGAGTCTGTACGCTTTCCAATTGCCTCCCATTGCAAGGGATGACCAATTGAGGTGCGTGGAGGTGGAGTTATTGAAGGTAAGAAGCCATATGATGAAACCTCCAAGAGTAATTCCAGCTAGAGTTAGCAACCATACCTGAAGAACATGGTGCAGCATCTGGCTTCCAACCCATAATACGCAAGCTACCTATAGGACTTACATTTGCAGCATGCCATCACATGCAACTGAAGAATCATCCAGAAAATTGCCCCAGTTCCCCTCTCCTTTGGGTGGGCAGCTACCAATCCTGCCTCAATCCCACACACCAAAATTGGCCTCTATACATTCTCATACAGTCCTAAAGTACAACTGATAACTGAAAACTAACAGCCAGTTCAATTTAAGATTTGCATGTTACAAGGTGTTCTTAGACATCTTGCACGTATTACAAGCAGAGGGTAAAAGCTCTCCTAAACACTGAAAAGCCAGCAAACATAACCAATCCAATTTAGGAGAGTTAATATTATTCAAATTGGACCCGAGGTACTGAAATCAATACTCTTTCTTTTTAAAAAAGTGATGGGGCAAACTCATGATGTTCAATTTGTCATTAGTTGAGGAGACATGAACTTTTGCCCACAGTCCTAAATTTGTGTCTGGAGTAAATCTTTTCCATGCAAAGATCTGGTGTTAATACTTTGGCTGTTATTGCGTATTAAACAGCAATTGGCATTGACTGTGCAAATTTACTCAGAATTTACTGGATTCTCCACATTATTGTGTTAATATTTTTCCAACTGGTGTTACAGCACTGGAGGAAGTTAGCAGAGCTCTACTGGAGAAAGCAGAGCAGGAGATATAGGTGGACAGGTTTTTCCAAAAGCTTTGCAGCTTGGGTTTTATCTGTAAACTTAAATTTACAGCTCTCCTTTTACAACTCATTGATATACAGGGTGAAAAGCTGAGTCCTCAGTACAGATCCCTGGGAACGGCATTTGCCACATTCTGCCAATCAGGTCACATTCCTTTAATCCCCACTCTCTGTTTCCTACCTCCTAACCATTTATCAACCTATGTCACAAGGTTACCTCCAATTTAGAGTGCTTTTATTTTTGTTAATAATCTCTTGTGCAGAAGCTTATCAAAACCTTCTGGAAGTCCATATAGAGCAAAGGAGTAGCTACAGCAGCAGGAGGTTTTTGGTCCAGGAGGTACAGGGCCAAAGGAAACAAACTTACAGCATTCCATACTATCTCCTGCAGTGCAATTATCACCAAACTGCCATCTGCCTGGAGTGAGAGAAATTAAAATTGTACACTGCCTTTTTGTTGCCCTGGCTCTTGGTTTGGTATTGTTAATTCCCAACACAGGGCGAAACTAACTTCCAAGTGAGGTACAAAAGCCAAATACTGCAGATGCTGTAAATCTGAAACAAAAAGAGAATATGTTGGAAGTACTCAGCAGATCAGGCAGCATCTGTGGAGAGAAAATTTGTTCAAATGTTAACTCTGCTTTTTCTCTCCACAATTACTGCTTGGCCTGCTGAGTATTTCAAACACTTTCTGTTTTTGCTCCAAAATGAGGTAGGTTTATATGAATTTATCTGAGGCTGGTGAATTATTCAAGATCAGAATTCCAATGTACTTCTGACTTTGGGACTATAAATTACAGGCACTGATTGGAGGACAAGTAAAAATCTTTATGATTGTTCATTACTTTGTTGTGTCTTTGTCAGAAAACTTCCCAATTAATCTCTGAAAAAAGTGCAAAAACAGTTAATGAGCTGCAATAGATATTGAATTCTTTCCATTCAATGCACATATTGGCTCTATTCATGTTGTGAAATTGATTACAGGACGTTAAGGTGGAACTTGTCAATAACGTCCAAATCATTAACCATTATAAGGTTAAATCCACAGAGCTGCTGAATAGAGCAGTTGGCTGTGGCTATGTTTGTATAACAGTTGAACAAGCAGAGTATCACAGCTAGTAGGAATGCTAAGTAATTGTACAGTCAGATGATATAAAGAGTCAGGTGGGAATTCAAGTTCTGAAACTCTCACCCCTGCCTTTGCCATCTTTGGACTTGCCTATTCCCCAATCCTATCCTTCCCACTTCCCATAAACTTCAGTTCATCCTAAACTCTGCTGCCCACATCTCACTCACCTATTACCCCCGTCCTTGCTGGACAGTGTTGGCTCCTGGCCTCCCAGTATCTCCAATTTA
This sequence comes from Heterodontus francisci, assembly GCF_036365525.1. Classification (NCBI taxonomy): domain Eukaryota; kingdom Metazoa; phylum Chordata; class Chondrichthyes; order Heterodontiformes; family Heterodontidae; genus Heterodontus; species Heterodontus francisci. The sequence continues at coordinate 92,520,079 of NC_090379.1, read as the reverse complement.
AAATGATCAACCAGGTGTTCAATTCCCCTCATGGTCTCAGCCCCCTCAGTTTCTGTAACCTCCTCCAGCCCTATAATTCCACTACTGCAACAAGTTTTCCCCGACTCTGGCCTTTTGAGAACTCTCCTGTCCTTTTGCTCACTGTCGACAGCCGTGCCCTGAAATCTTCTCCCCATCATCCCGTTGGATACACCTCGGTGACCAGGCTTACGGCCACCCCTCCAGATATCCTGTTCTTTCGCTCAATATCCAGTTTTATCTGTTTCCTCCTCAATAATTGTTTTACCAACATGCAAACAGACCAGTATCTCACAGCAGACCTTTTTATTATGAATCTTCAATCTTGTCGACTTTTGATCAGCTCAGGCACAACGATTCGGCTTATTTAGACATCAATTTTGTAGTCCCCTGCAGAACAAAATGGTAATCTGCCTGATCTGAAACTCGACTAGGAATAGTGAAAACAGGAGCTACACCTGGACAGGGATGCTATCTCAGACATGTATCAGCACCAAGAACCAGACATGTAAATGTTGGATCAGAAGTTGCTAAGAGGCTTGTTGTAGAATAGGATATTCCAACACTGTTGCTAATTCAGCACAGGCTGGGGACTGAACCTGGGGGCCTTGGGGTCTGCATGGTTCAACTGTTCAATGGATCAACTTGCTAGACTGCCAGGGTAGATTGGATAGTTTAAACATACCAGACAAGGTGGGTGCAAAACAAAACAATATATAAACATTTTAAGGGCAAAGGGCAGTACACTTTTAGGTTTGGCAAGACAGCGGAGTATACAAGTGGAATTATTACTGTGCTGGCCATAATCTTCCTATTCTCCTTGGGTACAGGGGTGGTGCCATCCTTGTTCAAAAAAGGGGAGAAGGATAAATCTGACAATTACAGGCCAGTCACTTTAACGTTGGTGGCAGGAAAGCTTTTAGAAACAACAATCTGAGAGAAAATTAACAGCCACTTGGACAAGCATGGATTTAACAAAGGAGAGCTACCACAGATTTGATTGGACAAATCATATTTGACTAACTTGACTTTGTTTTTGATAAGGTAACACAGAGAGAAGTACAGATAAAGTTACGTATATGGACTTTCAAAAAGGGTTTGAAGAAGTGCCACATAATAGACTTGTTAACAAAATTGAAGCCTGTGGGATAAAAAGATCAGTAGCAGCAAGGATAGAAAATTAGCTAAGGAACAGAAAACAGAGTTGCGGTGAATGACTATTTTTCAGATTGGAGGGAGGTATATAGTGTTTCCCCAGGTTTCCGTAGTAGGACCACTTTTCATTTACATTTTTGGCTTGGAATTGGGGGAACATGGCACAATTTCAAAGTATGCAGATGACATGAAATTTGGAAGTGTAGTAAATTGCGAGGAAGAAAGCAATAGGTGTCAAGGGAGCACAGACAGGCTGATGGAATAGCCAGACAAATGGCAGATGAAATTCAATGTAGAAATGTGTGAGGTGATGCACTTCAGTTGGAAGCATGAGGAGCGAATACAAGCTAAATGGTACAATTTTAAAGGGGGTACAAGAACAGAGAAACTGATGGGAAGTTTGAGCAGACACCTTTGAAGGTGGCACAACAGACTAACAAAGCAATTAGTAAAGCATATGGGATCCTGGGCTTTAAAAATAGCAGGGTCGAGTACAAAAGCCAAGAAGTTACGCAAAACTTATATAAAGCATCAGTTCAGCCCCAACTGTATTGCGTCCAATTCTGGGCACCACACTTTAGGATGGAGGTGAAAGCTATGGAGAAGGTAGAAAAGAGATTTACTAGAATGGTTGCAGAGATGAGGGATTACAGTTACATGGATAGACTGAAGAAGCGCAGTTGTTTTCCTTAGAGCAGAAAAGGTTAAGAGGAGATTTGATAAAGGCGTTTGAAATCACAAAGAATTTGGACAGAGTAATAGAAGAGAAGCTTTGCCTCCTTACCCCTCCCCTCTAATTTTGGTAGAGTTTACAAAAAAATTGAAGCCCAGAAATATAAAGAAATTGAATACGAACAATTGAAACAAAAGGACTGCTGAACTGCTGTAATTTTAAGAAGGGTTCCTGATGAAGCCACATCTTGAATGTTAATCAGAGGTGGTACTCAAAACAAAATAAAAACATACACGGCACCTGCAACAGAAGCATGAAGTGTGACCCCATCACAGTATTACCAGAACGTTAATACTATTAATTATCTGCTGTGGTCTTGACATCTATAGGTACTCTTACTGACCACCAGTTACAACGACGACTTGCATTTATATAGCACTTTTAATGTAGTAAAACATTCCAAGATGTATAACAAAGAAAACAATTAAAAAATATTTTTGATACCAAACTACAGAAGGAGATACCAAGGCAGCTGAACAAAATGTTGGTCAAAGAGGTCGGTTTTGTGGAGCATCTTAAAGGAGGAGAAGTAAAGAGGTGGAAAGGGTTAGAGAGGGAATTGTTAAGCTTAGGGCCAAGGTAGCTGAAGGCACAGAGGCCAATAGTGAGATGGACAAGTGGTGAGAATTGTAGGAAGCAATTGATCTGGAAGGCTTTTAGGGCTGGAGGAGATTAGATATGGAGGGGTCAGGTATGGAGGGAGTTGAAAAAAAGAATGAGGATTTTAAAATTGAGACATTATTGAACCACAAGCACAGGAGTGATTGATGAACAAGACTTGGTGCGAGTTAAGATGTGGGCAACAGAGTTCTGGGTAAGCAGATATTTACATGGGCTGGATGATGGGAGGCCGACCAAGAGATCATCGGAATAGTCACGTCTAGAGGTAAGAAAGATCCGGCTAAGGCTTTCAGCAGCAGATGAGCTGGGGCAGGGTTGGAGTTGGGAGACGTCATGGAGATGGAAGTACGCAATCTTTGGTGATGGGAGTAGATGCGTGGTTGGAGGTCCACATCTGGGTCAAACACAACACCAAGGTGTGAATGATCTTGATTAGCTTCAGATAGTTGCCAGGGATGGAAACAGTGGTCAGGGAATGGAGTTTATGGCAGGGGCTAAAGCTAACAGCCTCAGTCTTCCAAATATTTAGTTGGAAGAAATTTCTGCACATCCAATATTGAATGTCAGACAAGCAGTTTGACAAATTAGAGACAACAGAAGGGACAGAAAGATGGTAGTGAGATATAGCTGAGTGTTGTCAACGTACACATGGAACCTGATATGTTTTCAGATGATATTGTCAAGGGGCAACACGTAGATGAGAAATAAGAGGGAGCCAAGGATAGATCCTTGTGGAACTTCAGAGGTAACGATGCAGGAGTGGGTAGAGAAAAGTCATAGCAGGTGATTATCTGGTTACAATTCAATAGATCACAATGATGGAACCAGGCAACAGCAGTTCCATGCAGTTGGACAATGAATGAAAGGGAATCATTAACAAACCAGCTAATGGTGGGGGGGGGGGGGGGGGGGGGACGGTGGCGGGGGGAGCTAGGAAGGGAAGTTGAGTGGTCAAGTTTAATTGGAATTGGGTCAATGGAGGATGGTGGTGTGGTCAACTGCGTCAAAGGTTACAGATAGGTCAAGAGACAATTTACCATGATCAGAGTCACATAGAATGCAATTTGTAACTTTGATAAGGGTCTCTTCACTACTGTGGCAAACCAGAAACCTGATTGGAGGGAAAGATGGACATGGATTTGGGAGGTGACGACATAAGGTCAGAAGTGGGGATGTTCGCTGATAATTGTACTATGTTCAGTACCATTTGCAATTCCTCAGATACTGAAGCAGCCGTAGAAATGCAGCAAGACCTGAACAACATTCAGGCTTGGGCTGATAAGTGGCAAGTAACATTCACGCCACACAAGTGCTGGACAAAGACCATCTCCAACAAGAGAGAATCTCCTTTTACATTCAATGGCATTACCATCATTGAATCCCCCACTATCAACATACTGGGGGACTACCATTGGCCAGAAACTGAACTCGAGCAGCCATATAAATACTATGACTACAAGAGTGGGTCAGAGACTGGGACTTCTGCGGCGAGTAACTCACCTCCTGACTCCCAAAGCCTGTCCACCATCTGCAAGGCACAAGTCAGGAGTGTGATGGAATACTCTCCACTTGCCTGGATGAGTGCGGCTCCAACAACACTCAAGAAGCTCAACGCCATCCAGAACAGAGTACACTGGCTGTTGTTCCCCTGGGGTATGTATGGCAAGTTCTGCAAAATTCAACCACATACTTATGCAGGCCTAACCAATAAAAATGCTGTCTTATCCTGGCCTGAGTCTTTCAAATACCCACATGACCTGCCACTGGGATCTCATGGGCAATTCTCAAAATTTCACAACAGTACCCCAGGGGAACAACCACCTGATGAACTACAGCCCAATCCTCACCAGTGGGCCTCTGGAGAGGCCTCCACTTTCTCATTAGCATGTCATTCTTAATATAATAGTATTCGGGGACCTTTTCAGCTTCTGCCTCAGAACACGCCATTTGAGACAAACTTAAGTCAGAGTCTGTCTGTTGGGCCTCAATCAAAGACGATCTGCTGAACAATTCGTCATCGCTAGCCTTGGAAACATTTTCACCAACGTCCCTATCCAAATCCTTGAAAAAAGGTCTCCGCCAACCAAACACCCGAATTGTCCTCCACAACAACTGAATGCTTCTCATCTTGCTTAATCTCATCAACCTGGGATCTTGTCACTGCACAATCTGGGAATATTCCAGGAAATTCCTCCTGCAAAACTTCAGTTTCAGAAACCTCAACTGGCTTTTCCATAAAAAATCTTATCCCCAGCTAAGTCATTCCCGAGCAACAAATGTAAATCCGGGACAATCTCCACTGTTACTGGACCAACAATTAAATCACATTACAAATTAACCTTATGCAATGGAACGGATAAATGTCACTCCTCAATGCCCCGCATCATGACTTTTGCATTTATAGCGCTATCGGGCGGAAGATCCATGTCCTTTGCTACCATTAACGACTGAGTTGTCCCTCTAAGCAGCACAATTAGCTTGCCTGCTTAATCTGACAAATATGGGGACACCGTACCCGAGCACAAAACTTCTATACCCTTCAGGGACCTGACTTAATTTGTTAGCACACAAGGGAGAACACTTCTGTTCACTAGCCAAAACCGCCAAAGCCACTGATTTGTCAACAGCATTACCTAATGGGGCATTCTTTTCAGGACAAGCTTTTGGTAACTCTACTAGAGCTACTGGTTTGTCCTTTAACTTCCAGCATTCTGATTTTTTATACCCTCTTTTCTTCTAAAAATAACACGTTGGTCCTTTTAACTCAACCCTAGTCTCTTGACTATTTTTTTTTTAAACCACTCTGAGGGTTGCCTATATTCTCTCACTAAAACTGAATCTCTGCTCATTATCCACTCCCTTTCTTTCCAGCTCCTTTCAAAGTTTCCAAATGGGAACCTGTAACTGCTGCTTTTATGGGTCAATTCATAATCATCTGCCATTTTTGCAGCATTTATTTTACCAACTTTATGTTCTTCCAGATGGGACCTTATTCCTGAAGGATACTATTTTTAAATTCCCCCATTAGGATTACTTCCCTAAGGTTTTCAAAGTCTTGTTCAATCTTCATGGACTGATACCAACAATCAAATATCATTTCCTTCTCTCTAGCAAATTCCATAAATGTCTGACCCGGATTTTTATTCCTGAATTTTCACATGTAAGCCTCTGGTACCAGCTCATAAGATTTGAGAACTGCAGTTTGAAACACTTTGTAATCACTTGACTGTTCTTCTGAAAGTGTTGAACATACCTCTAATGCTTTTCCCGCTAGCACACTTTGCAATAAAATTGTCCAACTTTCCTTTGACCACTGCAACTTCATAGTAAATTTTCAAAGGGCACGAAGTACATTTCAACTCCTTCTTCACTGAACTTAGGCACTAAACAAATATTCCTTGCCAAATCAAAACCAAGAGTTAAATCGGATTCATCCTCAAAATTCCCGTCACTTCCTATTCACGTAATCAAAGATTCTCTCTGTCCACTGCAAATTTCTTGGCTCTTCTTTTTGAAACACTCTTTTTTTTTCAAGGAAAGGTTTTTTTTTGCACTTATTAAGATGCTTTAAAACCTCACACCACACTTATATGTTAGACAGTCATCTTTGATGGTGAAATCTTTCCGGTTAAAAGTCCCAAACTCCTCCCTGTTGCAATGGGTTGGATCTCCCAGACCTTTTCAAAAATCAACGTCCTCTTCGCTCATTTCTCTGAGCCTTTTCCACCTGTTCATCTGTGAATAAGGTGATTCTTGGTGACCCTGCTGGCCTTCTACTTCTCCACAAGCTTCAACTTTGAAAACTGGTTCAATTCTTCACATCCTTTTGCTGGATTAAGCTCCTGAGAGTAGATGTCTCCTCTCTCTCTCTTGAGGCTGCAACTGCTGGTTGTCATCCTTACAGCCTGTCCTCAGGCTGCAACCAGTGGGTTCCCTTATTACAGCCTGTCTGCCTTTGGAAAATCTGTTAAATTTATTTGGACTCATAAGACAATAGTTTATTGTCCTGTTCAAATACGCAAAATCCAGAAGTCTGGTTTCACAGGGTCTGGGCTTTCCATTGTTCCCGGATGTTAACAGCTGCTTGGTATATTTGCATCTTCAGAATCACTGACTCCTTGTTTTACGAACTGAAAGTCTGGAAGGGCAAAGCCTATTGTTCTTCAGGTGTTACCCCTGCAGTCTCTCTTTTTTTCAAAAAAAGTCTTTGATCTGTCTTGTCCTTCAGCAGAGTGGATGCGAGGTCCCTGACCTTCTGGACTCCATCTTAAACTTTTAAAAATCATAATTTTTAAAACCATTATCATGTTACGAAGTCCACCATTCATAACAGTACATTGATGTTTTCATGCTAAGTGATCTGCTTTACCCAAATACCAAGTGATGCACACTCAGCGGTGCAACCCTCTGCTGCCAACTCTTAACATGAACAGTAGTCCTAAACCTAATACTTACTCTGTTACATAAAGACTAATCTTCTGCTCAACTTTGCTAAGGAACACCTCATTAAAATCTGTGACATTTTGGTTGACTCCCATTTACTCAAAAGAAGAGAACTAAAGTAATTTATGGACACTACAATAATACTCAAAAGTCTAATCTATGAGCTCACCCAAAAATGCAAAACTCTCACAAGACAGAGAATGAAAATGTAACAAGTCCACTAGACATTCCAAACATACTGCTGCACTGAATAACAGCAACAGAATAATTGACTGTTTAAATGCATGAGAAATATGTCTGACATGTGCAAATAGGAAACACAGGCATTTTACCTCCCTGGAAAAGTTTCCAAATCTTGGTGTGGTACTGATTTTATCCCGCACTAGGAGTAAATGTGTTTTTTTAAAAAAGTATGACATTTGTTCATGCAATTGCTTATATTGTTCAACAGATTACTGAACAGTGATATTTTCCCTAAAACGGCATACATTTATGCAGCAACACCACATCCGCTTTTAAATAAGGACATATAGCTTGATTGAGCAATTCCACAAACAATTTCATGCAATGTTGAGCTATTAGCTTACTTTTAAGGTCTCTCAGACCCCATCAGATGTGAATTTAAGTAGCTAAAAGCTACTTTCCCAGTCATTCCTTTTAAATGATTTTCACTTACTTGATCACGGTCTCCTGCAAAGCAACAGCTCTTCATAGTGCAGGAATTGAAATATCCTTGGTTATCAAACTCAAACACAGACTGTGGCGAGTGAATGTCATATAATACTGGAGGCAGGCGACGCCGCAGTGCCAACAGCTGGGTCCCACTACTATTGAAGCGGACACTCATGGCACTCTGCATGGGAAGTTTTCCTCCATAACGGAGCAAGGAGCTACAAGAAGAACACAGGGGTTACAAAACATATCCTAGTAAACTACTCACCTGCAGAAATTTTGATTATTAGAGTATTTACCTCTGCCATGTGTTTATGTTATGTTATGCAGAGATGCACTACAAACCTATCTGCTTCAAACAAGCAACCAATGTCTCTATAGAAAAATCAATCCCGATTAAGACATGTGAACACTATGTTTGTTGAGCAATCGTGATTTTTATACCACAACTAATTGATTGCAGATTTGTACAAGAGATTAAACAGAAGTTCATCTGATAGGGTAAGTAGTCACATTATCCTCAAATTCAGAAATATAGCACACTGGCAAACAGATAATAAAACACAATTAAAGAAAATACAGTTAAAATACCAGTCAAGTCTACTCTTTCACTCTGGATTTAAATCAAAGGTGTTCAGTGTGGTACCGCTGAAGCTTCCTCGCTGCCTTACTTCAGTATTTTGCTCCACATGCCAAACTCATAAATCTCTCAATTCTTCTACCTTCACTGCCCAAGCAACACACAGCACCCCCCTCCCCCAAGTATTAGCTTTGACATCATCCAAAACCTCTTTAAAAGACAAGAATCCTAACGTAAAACAATTAGGAATAGAAAGGTAATCACTAATTCATGTCTGCTATGAAACAAAATTCAACATCAATCACAAAGATTTCTGGATGCAATACATCTTTTTCTCTAATTACGACATTTCCTCAGTTACATTCAAATTCCCTAATTTTTCAATGTACCTGCTATTCTGTATAGAGAATTCAAAATTAGAAAATAATCTTAACCTACAAGAGGATATGCACTAGGTTAGTTATTGGTGAACCCCTGAGGATGTAAAAGCAAAATACTGCGGATGCTGGAAATCTGAAATAAAAACAAGAAATGCTAGAATCACTCAGCAGGTCTGGCAGCATCTGTGAAAAGAGAAGCAGAGTTAACGTTTCGGGTCAGTGACCCTTCTTCGGTTCCAAAGAAGGGTCACTGACCCGAAACGTTAACTCTGCTTCTCTTTTCACAGATGCTGCCAGACCTGCTGAGTGATTCCAGCATTTCTTGTTTTTATCCCTGAGGATGTAAAGCTTATTATAGAACATGAGAAGACATGTTAAAAGTAATGAACACATCAATTAGTATACACGATGTGCCATAAGTATCCCACAAGAGCTGTCGCGATAAATTTCCAGTCTTAGTTGGCGAACACGGAGTCTGGTATCGTGTGTGGTGTGGGATTGTGAATGGGGAACCAGAATAGGAAATTGAACAGGTTTAATTTTGGTTAGTTTTACTCATGGCAATAATACAATTATGTCAAGTTGCCCTGTAAAAACATTTCCATCCAATGCCAACAAAAAAATGCCCAGATCCTTAGCCACCCTGTAAACTTCGATGAAAATCTGCAAGGGGAGATCCAGCTGAACATTTGTCAGAACTCCCTTGCCCAGCCAACTTCACTTCCTTGACAGCATGTTCTACAGAAATGGATGCACTTGGCTCACTGGTGCGGTTGCACAGTAGGGTGAAAGTCAGATGGCTCCATAGTTTTAACAAGATCAACTCAAGGAAGACTGCAAGAATAACTCAAAAATAACTCAAAGCACTTACAAACTCCCACTTCTCCCTTAGAAACATGCATCTTGAAGCACTTCAGCTAATAAACTGAACAGTCATCCAATATCTCCCCTTCTGATCTGGTCCCCAAGAAATCCCTGGGGAAAATTCCAACAAACCTCCAAATGAATTCTCAGCCTTCAACAGAGAAGACCTGGTCTGAACTGCCCGAAGCCAAAAGTTCTCATCTCCTAGTCATTAGGCCCCTAACACACAAGACCTTCCGAGTACAACAAGCAAAATAAAGCATTTCTACAATTAAGTCCAGCACCACTTGTAGCCACAACAATTAAAAATATACAGAAGAAAGTGCTATAATGCATTTAAACTAAAACTACATATGATACAGTAATTGTCTAGATTGCAGTGAACAAATTAGACCACTTGAATCTTACAGCTAGCACTTGAACATGCGTAGTATATGAATTAGGAGGAGTAGGTGATTTGGCCCCTTGAGCCCGCACTGCCATTTGATCAGATTATGGCTGACCTGAATGTGGCCTCAACTCCACTTTCCTGTCTGTCCCCCATAACACTTGACTCCCTTGTCTATCAAGAATCTATCTAACTCAGCCTTGAATATGTTCAATGGCCCAGCCACTCTCCCCAAATCTGCATCTCACTACCCAATAACACTTTAGGGAAGTAAATATTTCTTTTTTAAATCATTCATGGTATGTGGGTGTTGCTGGCAAGGCCAACATTTACTGCCCATTTCTAATTGTCCTAGAGAAGGTGATGGTGAGCCGCCTTCTGGAACTGCTGCAGTCCTTTTGGCATAGGTACTCCCACATTGCTGTTAGGTAGGGAGTTCCAGGATTATAACCCAGCAACAATGAAGGAATGACGATATAGTTCCAAGTTGAGATGGCGTGTGACTTGGAGGGATCTTACAGGTCGTGCTGTTCCCACGTGTCTACTGCCTTGTTCTTCCAGGCGGTAGACATCACGAGTTTGAAAGGTGCTGTTGAACAAGCCTTGCTCGGTGCATCTTGTAGATGGCACTCACTGCAGCCACAGTGCACCGCTGGTGTGAATGTTTAATGTGGTGGATGGATGCCAATCAAGCAGGCTGTTTTGTTCTGGATGATGTCAAGTTTCATGAGCATTGTTGGAGCTGCACTCATTCAGGCCAGTGGGGAGTAATCCATCACATTCCTGACTTGTGCCTTGTAGATGGTTGACAGGCTTTGGGGAGTCAGGAGGTGAATTACCGTAGAATACCCAGCCTCTGATCTTGTAACTACAGTATTTACATGGTTGGTCCAGTTATATTTGTGCTCAATGGTGATCTCCAGGATGTTGATGGTGGGGGATTCAGCAATAGTAGTGCTGTTGAATGTCAAGGGGAGGTGGTTAGACTCTCTCTTGTTGGAGATTGCCATTGCTTGACACTTGTGTGGCGTGAATGCTACTGGCCACTTATCAGCCCAAGCCTGAACATTGTCCAGACTTTGCTGCGTGTGGACACAGACTGCTTCATTATCTGCAGAGTTGTGAATGGAACTGAACACTGTGCAATCGTTAGTGAAAATCCTGACTTCTGACCTTATGACGGAGGGAAGGTCATTGATGAAGCAACTGAAGATGGTTTGGCGTAGCTCACTGCCCCGAGGAACTCCTGCAGTGGTGTCCTGGGGCTGAGATGATTGGCCTCCAACAACCACACCATCTTCCTTTGTGCTAGGTATGACTCCAGCCAGTGAACAGTTTTCCTCTGCTTCAAACTGACTTCAATTTTATTAAGGCTCCTTGATGCCACACTTGCTCAAAATGTTGCCTTGATGTCAAGGGCAGCCACTCTCGCCTCACCGCTGGAATTCAGCTTTTGTCCATGCTTGGACCAAGGCCGCAATGAGGTCTGGAGCCGAGTTGTCCTAGCACAATCCAAACTAGCATCAGTGAACAGGTTATTACTGAGTAAGTGCCACCTGATAACATCTTCAAGGGCATCTTCCATTAATTTGCTGATGATCAAGAGTAGACTAATGGGATGGTAATCGGCTGGATTGGATTTGTTGCACTTTTTGTGGACTGGACATAGCTAGACAATTTTCCACATTATTGGGTAGATGCCAGTGTCGTAGCTGTACTGGAACAGCTTGGCTAGAAGCACAACTAGTTCTGAAGCACAGATCTTCAGCACTACAGTCGAGCTGTTATCAGGGCCCATAGCCTTTTCTGTATCCAGTGTGCTCAGCTGTTTCTTGATATCACATGGAGTGAGTTAAATTGGCTCAAGATTGACCATCTGTGATAGTGGGATACTCAGGCCAAGGCAGAGATGGGCCGCCCACTTGGTACATCTGGCTGAAGATGGTTGCAAATGCTTCAGCCTTGGCCTTTGCATTCATGTGCTGGGCTCTGCCAACATTTAGAATGGGAATGTTCAAGGAGCCTCCTCCTGTTAGTTCTTTAATTATCCACCACCATTCACGACTGGTTGTGGCAGGGCTGCAGAGCCGTTGGTTGTGGGATTGCTTTGCTCTGTCCACAGCATGTTGCTTCTGCTCTTTAGTATGCATGTTGTAGTTCAGTCTTGTATCTTCACCAGGTTGGTACATTATTTTTAGGTTTGCCTGGTCCTGACATGCTCTTCTACATTCCTCATTGGATTAGGGTTCCTTGTCTGGTTTGACGGTAATGGTAAAGTGAGGGATATGCCAGGCCACGAGATTAGATTGTGGTAGGATACAATTCTCTTGCTGCTGATGGCCCACGTCCCTCATGGAGCCCAGTTCTGAGCTACTATGTCTATTCTGAAACTATCCCATCGAGTACGGTGGTGGCAACATACCACACAATGGAGAATGTCCTCAGTGGCAAGATGGGACTTTGTCTCTACAAGAACGATGTCATGGACAAATGCATCTAGAACAGGTAGATTGGCGAGGAAGTAGTCAAGTATTTCCCATTGTTTTAGTTCTTTCACCATCTGCCGCATGCCCAATCTGGCAGCTAGGCCCTTCAAGACTTGATCAGCAGTGATACGGCCAAGCCACTCAAGGTAATGTATATTGAAGTTCCTCACCAGAGTACATTCTGTGCTCTTTCTACCCTCATACTTTTTCCAAGTGGTGTTCAACATGGAGGAGTAGTGATTCATTAGCTGAGGGAGGGCAGCAAGTGGTATCAACAGGAGGTTTCCTTGCTTACGTTTGGCCTGAAGACAATAGACTTTATGGTGTCAGGACTCAATGTTGAAGACTCCCAGGGCCACTCCCTCCAGTCTGTATATCATTGTGCTGCCACCTCTGATGAGCCTGTCTTGCCGGTAGAACATGATGGTAATGAAGGAGTCTGGGACCTCGGCCAATCATCATCTCACAGAATTATACCCATACTAGGAATTTACTCTGGGTAACTGACTTCAATGTTCATTCATCACCAAGAGTGGCTCAGTAACATCACTACTATCTGAGCCCCGATGGGCACAGCATGCCTGTGGGACAGCTTTTCTTTGGCACAATTCCCAGAGGGTAGTGAGGAGGACTTTGCAGGGTTGTATTTGTCATATCCAAATCAGATACTTAGGGGATGTCGTGTGGTTCATCTGGATTTATTCTTCGTGTATCTTATTGTAGCTGTTTGATGCAACTAAGTGCTTGCGACAATCCAAAGGCTTCATGATCACCATTACAAACACTATCTATTAATTCCAGATTTACTAAATTAACTAAATTCAAGTTCCCAGACTGCCATTGTGGGATTTGAACTCATGTCTCCAAATTATTAGTCCAAGCTTCTGGATTACTGGTCCAATAACATAACCACTGTGCGAGGACTTGGATTTTAAATCTCTGGTAATTGATACTCTGAAAATATTGTTATCAAGCAAAGAACATTGAGTGAGGCAAGCAAAACCACATCACAACCTTCCTTACAAGGAAATATAACTTTCGTTAGCAGACATCAGACAGCAAAGAATTTGAGCGCCTTATCTTCTGCCCTATCTCCACTGCTATTGGAATTTATGCCAGACTGAAGACCACTGATTGAAGAATCTCCCAACTGCACTGCAGCCTCAGGAGTGGCAAGCTTCGATCTGAGCAGTATCAAATACAACATTAAATTTCTTGGGCTCCAAAGAGGAGTCAAATTTTCAACTCTTTTCAAGTTAAGAACAAGTCATTAGATATAGTTGAGGGTATGAACCTCTTGAAACAATCCCACATAAGGGTGTGAAATCGATTAGGAGGTAGGAGACAGAGAGTAGGGACAATGACTATGTATTCCGAAGAGTCTGTCACTCTAGAATTGGCCTTTATAGCCACTCCAGGCGCTGCTCCACAAACCACTGACCACCTCCAGGCGCTTACCCATTGTCTCTCGAGACAAGGAGGCCAAAGAGAGAGAGTATTCCGATTGGCAGGATGTGACTCGTGGTGTCCCCAGGGATCTGTACTGGGACCTCAACTTTTCACATATTTATCAATGACTTAGATAAAGGAATAGAGAGCCATCTTTTAAGTTTATCACTAAGTTAGGTGTACAATAAGAGTGTAGCTGAGAGCAGAAAGTTGCAAAGGGACATTGATAGATTAAATGTGTGGGCAAAATTGTGGCAGATGGAGGTCAATGTGGGGAAGTGCGAGCTTATACAGTTTGGACCCAAGAAAGATAGATCACTGTATTTGCTAAATGGTAAAAAGCTAGGCACTGTGAAGGCGGAGAGAGATTTAGGGGTCTGTGTCTAAAAGCTAGTGGATAAGTACAAAAAATAATTTCAAAAGGCTAATGGAATGCTGGCCTTTATCCCAAGGGAGCTGGATTACAAAGGGGTAGAAGTTATGCTAAAGTTGTATAAAAGCTCTGGTTATACCAATCTAGAACAAGAGAATTTTCTAGATAAGTTTGTTGCCAGTCCAATGAGGAAGGAGGGATTGCTGGATCTGGTTCTGGGGAATGATTTGGATCAAGTGGATCAGTTGTCTAGGGGAACAGTTAGGAGACAGTGATCATAGTACCATACGGTTTAAGTTAACAATGGAAAAGGACAAGAAGCAATCTAGAGTAAAAATAATTAATTGGAGGAGGGCCAATTTCAGTGCAGTGAGAACGAATCTGGCTCAGGTAAATTGGAATCAAAGATTGGCAGGCAGAACTGTAGCAGAACAATGAGCTGCCTTTAAATAGGAGATAGTTTGAGAACAGTTGAGGTACATACCCATGAGGAGGAAGGTAGGACAAACAAAGTCAGAACTCCCTGAATGACAAAAGAGATAGAGAGTAAGATGAAGCAGAAAAAGGGTGCGTATGACAGACGTCAGGTTGATAATACAAGTGAGAAGCAAGTTGAATATAGAAAGTTCAGAGGGCAAGTGAAAAAGAAATTAGAGAAGCAGACAGAGTGTTTTAGAAGAAACTGGCAGCTAACATAAAAGGAAATCCAAAAATCTTCTATTGGCATATAAATAGTAAAAAAGTGGTAATGGGAGGAGCGAGGATGATTAAGGACCAAAAAGGAGATTTAGGTATCAAGAAAGAAAGATGGAGTGGCTGATGAACTAAATGAGTACTTTGCACCTGTCTTTACAAAGGAAGAAGATGCTGCCAAAGTCATAGTGAAAGAGGAGGTAGTTGAGACACTGGACAGGATAAAAATTGATAACGTGTTAGAAAGGCTGGCTGTACTTGAAGTTGATTAGTCGCCAGGGCCAGAAGGGATGCATCCAAGGATGCTTTTTTAAAAATTCATTCATGGGATTTTGGGCGTCTCTAGCCAGGCCAGCATTTATTTCCCATGCCTAATTGCCCTTGAGAAGGTGGTAGTGAGCTGAGGGAAGTAAGGGCGGAAATTGCGGAGGTACTGGCCAAAATCTTCCAATCCTCCTTAAATACAGGAGTGGTGCCAGAGGACTGGGGAACTGAAAAATGTTACACACTTGTTCAAAAAAGGGTGCAAGGATAAGCTCAGCAACTACAGGCCAGTCAGTTTAACCTCGGTGGTGGGAAAGCTTTAAGAAATAATAATCTGGAACAAAATTAAGTGTCACTTGGACAAATGTGGATGAATTAAGGAAAGCCAGCACAAACCTGTTGGAGGCAAATCGTGTTTAACTAACTTGATTGAATCTTTTGATGAGGTAACAGAGAGGGTTGATGAAGGATGAGGAGATAAAGTGCCACAAAACAGGCTCGTCAGCAAAGTTAAAACCCCAGGGATAAAAGGGAAAGGGACAGCATGGATATGAAGTTGCCTGTGTGACAGGAAACAGAGAGTAGTGCTGAATTTTTCGGATTGGAGAAAGGTATATAGTCAGGTTCCCCAGGGGTCAGCGTTAGGACCACTGCTTTTCTTGATCTATATTAATGACCTAAACTTGGGTTTGCAAGGCACAATTTCAACATTTGCAGACGACACAAAGGCTGCAAGTATTGTGAACTGTGAGCTGGATAGAGACAGACTTCAAGTGGACATAGACAGACTGGTGGAATTGGCGGACATGTGGCAGATGAAATTTAATGCAGAAAAGTGTGAAGTGATACATTTTAGGAGAAAAAAGGCGAACACAATATAAAATAAAGGCTACAATTCTGAAGGTGGTGCAGGAGAAGAGGAACTTGGGGGTATATGTGCACAAATTGCTGAAGGTGGCAGGTTGAGAAAGTGGTTAATAAGGCATACAGGATCGTGGGCTTTTTAAATAGAGGCATAGAATACAAAAGCAAGGAAGCCATGGTGAACCTTTATAAAACACTAATTCAGCCTTAACTGGAATACTGTGTCCAATTCTAGGCACCACATCTTTGGAAGGATGTGAAGGCATTAGAGAGGGAGCAGAAAAGATTTGCAAGAATAGTTCTAGGGATGAGGAACTTCAGCTATGAGGACAGACTGGAGAAGCTGGGGTTGTTCTCCTTAGAGAAGGTTGAGAGGAGATTTGATAGAGGTGTTCAAAATCCTCAGTGGTCTGGACAGAGTAAATAGGGAGAAACTGTTCCCATTGGCAGAAGGGTTCAGAACTAGAGGATTTAAGGTGAATGGCAAAAGAACCAAAGGCAACATGAGGAAAAACACTTCTACGCAGTGAGTGGTTAAGATGTGGAATGCCTGAGAGTGTGGTCGAGGCAGATTCCATCGTGGCTTTCAAAAGGATATTGGAAAATTATCTGAAGAGAATATATTTTCAGGGCTACGGGGAAACAAACCGGGAAATGGGACCAGCTGCGTTACTCTTGCAGCGAGCCTGCATTACAGCAGGCCAAATAGCCCCCTTCTGTACTGTAACCAGTCTACGATTCTACTACATTCAGTTCTGGACACTGCACTTCAAGTAGGATATACTGACCTTGGAGAGAATGCAATGCAGATTCACCAGAATGATAAAGAGTAAAGGTAAAGGGTTAAATTACGGTGACAGGCTGCACACGCTAGGCTTGCATTGCCCTGTGCCGAGAAGATTAAGGGGAGATCTAATTGGGGTGTTTATGGTGATTCAAAAATTTTGATAGGTAGATGGAAAGAAACTATTGCCTCTGGTGGAGAGTTCAGAACAAGGAGCATAACCTTAAAATTAGAGGTAGGCTGCTCTGGGGTGATGGGTATTTAGAATTTGGAACAAAGGCAGTAAACAGAGCTGTGGTGCAAATTAGCCATCATCTAATTGAGTGGTGGAACAGGCTCAAGGAGCTAATGGCCTTACTCCTGGTCATATGTTGCCTTTGTCACACAGGTTAGCCAAAAAAAAAATTACGCTGTAAGTGGAGTGGTTTTAGTGCAAGCGCTCCACCACAGTTTATGTTTCAGGGAATAAAGCTGATGTGTATTTGATTGCCAGCAATTCTTCAAAACATTAAAACAAAAGGTAGAGTATGTTTTCATCCTTTCCAGAGTAGATGCTCAGGACATCAAGTTTGGTGAGAAAAAAATGATTTCAATTCAGTGGCTGCTCCAGTTTCAGCCTGGATTACACTACAGTCCTCAAACTGGACAATTACTTTTCTGCTTACTAAACACAAGTCACTTCCTACTGTTGTTACCCTGGACTCCTGAAATAGGCTATATTTAAATATATAGTCAATTTGGCTTGCTGTCATATTTTGCCACAAACGTTAGTGTTAGAAGAACTCTTTATCCACTATTACAAGTAGTCAGGGTCAAACTTAAATTGGATAAAGATTCAAAGAAAAGCGATTGTGGGAGAGGCTCCCTGCTCAAACTATGCTTATTCTACATCAAAACTCTTAATCTGTGGATTAAGCAAGCCTGGAACGAGAATTAGCTTAGTTTCCAGATATGCTTTGCGATGCTGGTGGTTAATAGTCTATTTGTCCAAGATCTTAAACCACCTAAAATGAAAATTTTGTACTTGGGTAATGCTTATGTTTATTGGTACAGAACTCTCAATCAAGGAAACATTAATTGCAAGTTTTACATTTCAGCTCGTAAATTACATAGAACTCCTCTCAAAATGTTCCCAAAGACAAAAATAATGCAATTTAAGAGAAAAGAGGTAAATAGGGACCATTGCAGGAGTAGGGAGATTGAAATACTATGCTGCATTTTAAGAAGGGTATCAAAACAAATAATACTTGTTACAAAGAGCCAAAATGAATTTACAAAGTCAGCGATGCAATCAATTATTAGGTGGTATGAAAAGCGACAGCATCTGTTGTCTTACTCCCAACAGCTGAAATAAAAGGCTGGTGGATAAACATGGTGTCCTTGGAAAGGGTTAATCAGCTGATCTGTAAAATGCAAGTATGAAAACAGCACTGAGCTGAAGTTCTACTACTGCATTTCATCACTTCTATTAAATTAGAAAATGCCAGAAGGTAATGGTACAAAATCAACCACCACTGACAACAGGAGGGTAAAGTCACCAACTGTGCCAAAGTCCCATCATGCTTGGGGGGAGGGGCCAAATTTATGAAAGAAACTTATCTGTTATAATAAAACAGACAGTAGAGAAAATAGAAGTTTAAAAGTTTCCAAATCTCAGTATAATTTAAGACTTTCAATATATAATAGTACTGCCTTTCTCTCAGCAAATGAATCAGTAATGTTATTTAAATCTACAGAGTTTTTTTTAGCTCACTTTCAATACCAAGAGTTGCTGAGCTGGAGCACTTCCTCCTCCTACGTTGGCTCCATCAAGATAAGCTTGCCTACGACAGAGTTGGAAATCTAATCCATGTTCAGCTATGGTGTTTCGAACCATCTTCGCCATTTCTTCACCAATCTTCTTGGTAAAGTTGTTGAAGTACAAGAAACATTCCTGTATCAGAGTTTGCTGCAGGTACTTGATGAACGTGTCGAATTGCTGGTGCTATCTTTTCCCTTGTGAGAGCTGTCTGATGTTGTATTGCAAATTACTGAGAAGTATTTAACTGCTTTAGCCTGGCCTAGTATTGTTTTCATGACATGTCCAATGCATTCTTCAATAAATTCAGTTTGTCGCTGGGGTGACAAGTAATGTATTTGAACCCCTTCATTTTGCGCTTGTACCATTTTCACACAAGGTGGTCATCCCAAATCTGATCATACTTGGCTCGCAATTCAATAAAACCTAAAATATTGCCATTGGATTTATTTACCAGCTTGAACCTTGTGCTGCAGAAAGCTAATCCTCTTCAAAGAAACAAAGTAACGTCTAAAACACATTTAAGAATTTCCTTCCACTTTTCTTTCCCATTTGTAAATTTTTTTCTCAAGCAATGAGTGGATGTTTTTAATCATCTTTCAATCTCTTTCTCACATCTATCCATTTCGTATTGCATTCCTTGTGCGCCTTACTTTTTCACAGTCAGGGATTCATTTTTACAGATGGAGCCAACTGCAATCTGCAGTGCACCCAACTGACGTGGCTAAGGCTGGAAGAAAAGCTTGTGGTGCTGCACAGAATGCAGTAAACAGTACAGACTGCTGTCTAGTCACATTCAGTTTTCTCTCTATTAGGAAGAATGCAGAGAGAATGCAGCTTTCGTTTGAAATTGCTTTTTGGATGGAAATTTATTTTCCAGTTATGTAGCATAAGTCATTCTGTTTAAGATATCCTGCACCTGAAAGAATCTCATCAGCAGAGATATGAGGTAGTACATGTTCATTTATTGTCCTCTTTGTGCTCTTCCCCCTGTGTTTCATCTGGACTAGGAGGATTGACATCAGCTTCAGACTCAAGTTGGTCCTGCTCCATAAAGAATCATTGAAACTTACAGCACAGAAGGAGGCCATTCAGCCTGTTGTGCCGGTGCTGGTTCTTTGAAAGAGCTGTCCTGCTTAATCCCACATTTCCACCTTTTATCCAGAATCGGGGGCGGCACAGTGGTTAGCACCGCAGCCTCACAGCTCCAGCGACCCAGATTCGGTTCTGGGTACTGCCTGTGTGGAGTTTGCAAGTTCTCCCTGTGACCGCGTGGGTTTCCGCCGGGTGCTCAGGTTTCCTCCCACAGCCAAAGACTTGCAGGTTGATAGGTAAAATTGGCCATTGTAAATTCCCCCAAATGAAGTAGATGGTAGGAGAATTGTGGGGATGTGGTAGGGGACATGGGATTAATGTAGGATTAGTATAAATGGGTGGTTGATGGTCGGCACAGACTTGGTGGGCCGAAAGGCCTGTTTCAGTGCTGTATCTCTCTATGACTCTAATCCTGCCAGTTCCTCAAGAACCTGTCCAGCTCCTATTTAAAATTATTTATGGAATCAGCTTTCACACCTTTTCTGATAGAGCACTACGTTGAGGCCTAACTAGTGATTTACAAAATTAGCATGATCTTTTGCTTTCATACTCTATTGTACTATTTATAAACCCAAGTTACCCATATACATTTTAAACCACCTTATCAACTTGCCCTGCCACTTTTAAGGATTTGTGTACTTGAACACCATGATCTCTTGCTCATCTACTCTTTTCAAAATTATGCCATTTACAGTATACTGTCTTCCCATATTAGTCTTCCCAAAGTGCATCACTTCATACTGCTCTACACTGAACTCCATCTGCCATGCTTCTGCCCATTTCAGCAATCTGTCTGTGTCATCCTGAAGCCTCTAATTATACTTGTCTTGATCTACTACTTTGCCAGGTTTCGTATCATCGGCAAACGTTATAATGCTGCTCCCTACACCAGAGACTAGGTCATTTATAAACAGTGCAAGAGTAATGGATCCAAAACTGATCCTTGGGGAATACCACTGCAAACCAGCCTGCACTGCCTGTTTGAAAAACATCCCTTTGTTTCCCATCATTGAGCCCATTTTGTAACCATACCACCACTTGCCCCTTAATTCCATGTGCTTTCATCTTAATAAGTCTCCTATGCAGCACTGAGTCAAATGCCTTCCAAAAATCCATATTACACAACATCTACTGTACTACCTTGATCAACCTTCTCTGCTACCTCAAATAATTCAATCAAGTTAGTCAGACACTATTTACCTTTAACAAATCCATGCTGGCTCTCCTTGGTTAACCCATGCCTTTCAAAATAGAAGTTTATTTTGTCCGATAATGGTTTCCAATAATTTCCCCACCGCCTGACTGGTTTATAGTTTCCTGATTTATTCCCTCCTTTTCTTAAATAGTGGTATAACGTTAGCAACCCTCCCGTTCCCCAGCACTAACCCTGCATCCAATGAGGATTGAAAGATTGTGACCAATGCCTCTACTATTTCTACCCTGGCTTCTTTCAGCCATTGAGGATACATTCCATCTGGACCAGTTAACTTACCAACTTTCAGTAATGTTATTCTTTTTACTACATCATCTCCACCTATTATTTTCCTGCCATAACTTTCCTCTCCTGTTTTAAAGTAACCTTTACAGCATTTCGCTCCATGTGAAGAAATATACAAAGCACACATTTCATACTTCTCCCGTGTCCTCTGCCTCTACATGACAATTTCCCTTTGGATCCTTAATAGGCCCAACATTTCCTGAGCAAACCACTTATTCCTTACATGCTCTTAAAATGTTTTAGGATTCAAATTAATGTTACCTGCTATTCTTTTCTCGTAACCTCTCCTTGCCTCCTGGGTTAACTTTTTCAATCCCTCCTGTACTTCCCATAATCTTCCTGGTTATTAACTGAATCTTGCTTCTTACATTTGTCATAAACCACCTTTTTCTGCTTTAACTTTTATTTCCTCTGTCAGCTAGGGCACATTAGCTATTGCTCTACCTTTTCCTTTCAAAAGGAATATACCTAGTTGTACCTGAACACACACTTCCCTGAATGCCTTCCATTGCTCCTTTACTGCTTTACCCTGCAATCACCTTTTCTAATCGACCTGTGCTACGTCTCTTAATAAATCAGTAAAATGAGCTCTTATGCTTTTGTACCATCGATATTTTCTGGTCTATTTAAACCGAATTATGTTGCAGATACTGCTGGCCAGATAATCTTCTACTGTAACACATTCCATTATCCCTATTTCAATTGCCAGAACCAGATCCAACACTACTTCCTTCCTTGTTGGACTGGAGACACATTGATCGAGAAAGTACACAAATTAGAAATTCCTCTCTTTTCCTACCCATTGCACTATAATTACCCTAATATAGACTGGGAAAAACAAAGTCTAATATTATTACTTTATTTTTTTTATATGCCTTTGAAACTTGCGGACAAATTTGCTCATCTATGTCCTTCTATTTGGAGCTCTATGTATAAAAATAAATCTCCCAATAATATAACAGTGCCCCCTCTGTTCCTCAACTCAAGCCAAACAGACTCAGTCCCAGAACCATCGAGTTTAGTTTAGTGATACAGCACTGAAACAGGCCCTTCGGCCCACCGAGTCTGTGCCGACCATCAACCACCCATTTATACTAATCCTACACTAATTCCATATTCCTACCACATCCCCACCTGTCCCTATATTTCCCTACCACCTACCTATACTAGGGGCAATTTATAATGGCCAATTTACCTATCAACCTAAATTAAATTAGTAAATTCTCTCTCTCTTTAGAATTGCAACATCATTCTTAAATCAATACTGCCACACCCCTTTCTCTTATTCCTTTTCTATCAATCCTGAATATTTGATAACCAGGATTAAGAATCCATTCCTGGCAACATACCATTCTGGAATCACATTTGCAGTTATAGAAGCACTTGTCTATCCCCCAACTATCAAAACCTCTATGACAATTGCATTTCTACCCTCTTCTTCCATGTGCAAAGGGCTTGATTGTCACTGCATTTCTCCAAGCAGTAGTCAACCTCCCCAATATTCAAAACTGAAAACAATTTAGCAAGTGCCACTGTCTTGGGGAATTGCTGCAGTACCTGTGTCTTCCTCCTTACTTGTCCGGTGGTCACCCATTCCCTCATCTCCTGCAGCTGTGGGGTGAACTCATGCTGGAACATACCTTCGAGGAAATTCACAGACCCCTGGAGGCACTGCAGTAACACCAGTCACTCAAGCTCCAAAACCCAGAGCTCGAGCTCAAGCAATTGGCAGCACTTCCTGCACACGTGTTTATCCAGGATGCATGAATTAGTCTGGAATTACCACATAGAAGAGGATGTGCATGCAATGGGTTCCAGCTGGACTGCCATGGTAGTCAATCCACTGACCTCTAAAGTACACAACACTGAACTCTAAAAATCTAAGAAACGCACATCCAAAAGATTCTGAAGTTTTCTTCTGTTTTTTCTTTCCTTTTTCTGCACTTTCTGTACACTTCATTTTTAACTGTTTAAATTACTTACTAAGTATAGCCTGCGACCCTCCAGAATTCTACTTATTATTCAAGGAACAACAAATGCCTACAATTTTCCAAAAATACTGAATGGTTAGCTTGGATGGCCAAGGCTTATTGAATTATAGGTGACAACCGGTGATATCTGGCATCACTGAGTAGCAAGTGTAATAAAACAGTGGGTATTACAAAAACAAGATTAAACTTATCGCTTTTTTAAAAAAAAGTTAAAACTTATGGAAATCAATCATAATTGTTATGTATGTTTTACATCAGGTTAATTAAGTATGCTATGAATTTACAACAGCATAGCAGAGAGAATTTTGTATTTTTCTGTTAAATAAACATTAAAAATAACTCATTCTAACTAAATGATAAAAATTAAAAATACTAGTTTCTTAAATTCCATTTGATTACAATCTATAGCAGATTTGGTAATTGAATAGTTTAATTACTCTTGTTCCTCCCATATGGTGGTTTAATCATCCGAGAAGATTCCCGACAACTTAATTATATCGTACTCAGTGGTTTAATTAACTCCCACAAAACACTATTCTGTGCATTTTTTCCCCCCTTTTTAAAAAAAAAAGCAACACCAAAGCAACTTTAAAATTTCAATGCATGTGAACTACTCAGATTTGTTTCAGAGGATACTTTAAGATTCACCTATTGTCTATTGCTGATAATTCAAAGTTTTTCTGTGGCAAAAAACAATCAAAAATTTAATTAAGTAACTTAAACACCACAAAGTGGGAATTTAGTGTAAAAACTGAATTATCAAATAACTTGAATTAAGCAACTTTGAATTAAGGCTGCAGTTACAATTTTTGCTCCATTATAGTCCAAGAGAAAGGCTTACATAGCTTCTGAAAGGTACATTTTATAAATTGTGAACAAATTTTTAAACAAGTGTAAAACTCAGGGTTACTTTATATAAGTAATGAGATTAAGGTTTTAAATTGTAGGTTTTGCAGCTGACCAACAAAATCATATGACAATTCAGAACCAACATAACAGGTCAGGTCACATAGCAAAACAGTCTGCTTTGAAGACTTCCTTGTTGTTTTCATGAACAGTGCCAATCCTACCAGGTGTCGAGATTATTAGCACTGGACATGCTACAAGTTTACTGCACAATTTGTCAATTTAACAAGTTGCTGACAGAGAGACCTCTTAACTGAATATCATGTAACCTGATCAACTGCTGAGGATGCCAATCATATTTGAATTCATAACAGCAAAAATACTGAATAGCAAAAATCATATGCCAAATTTTGATTAGCTTCACAGCGGTAGGTCATGTCCCCACTCCTCTCACCTATAAGATACCTATAATCCAGCATCCATATTCATGAGGCAATTTTATTGTGTAGCGTTCCATATGAATTTCTCTTAATGACAAAGATAAGGCTCAAAGAAGACAAGACTGAACTAAGAATTAGCTCACCTTCGAGGCTTGCGGATGTCCCACAAGCCCACTCCTTCTTTCGAATTTGCAGTAGCCAAAAGTCTAGGCTCCACAGGGTTAAACATCACACTGTGAAAGGCTGATGGGTAATTTGCCAAACAAAATGGTTCTGAAACAAGTGAAATGCATGTGAAGGTCAAAACTTGCAGACAAGAAAAACAATAGTCACAAGTGAAGTTTCATTCCGTTATTTTAAAACAACGACCACCCGTTACATGATATTAATGGCCCAGAATTTGCTGGAGAATGGCATCTCAGTGAGTGCCATGGGTTGCATTTCTTCCCTCATGCTTGAGCTTCAATTAATTTTGTGTTGCAAATTGCTGGAAGTGCAAATTGAAAACGGGGCATATTTGGTACCAAGAATTGATCACCTTAATAACCAAGTAAACAAAAAGATTTAAATGGGCAGCAGAGCTCTGAAGTGGCAGCTTGGATGCTATTTAAGCAAGTCTATCGCTGAGTTTAATGCTAAAAAATGTGTAGTTCTAAGTTGCTTTGCCTATGGAACATGACACAAACAGATGAATAAATCAGCCTACTGCCCAGGGTTTAGGTTATTATTGCTTTTTAATTCATAAAATTCAGGAACTATTGGCAGCTGCTGCCGACACATGAAAGCTAGATATTTTCTATCAATTCAAAGCGTGCATTACTTGTGAAATCAGCAGGTTAATTGTTGGTTATTTAGAAATTAAAGACCCTGTTAATGGTGGGGGGTGAGGGGGAGGGAGAAAAGGGTGGCAGTATGGGGTGGGGAGAGATAGCTAATTCCTGCCAAGTTGAAATAAATTTAACATAGCAGTTTAACTTGCATCCTGAATGAGTGTTTCATGTGGCATGTGCAAAACAATGGTCATTTAACTGTTCTGATGAAAGGTCACTGACATGAAATGTTAACTCTGCTTCTCTCTCCACAGATGCTGCTAGATCTGCTGAATATTCCAGCACTTTTTGTTTTTATTTATTATGTATTTTAGGTCATTTAACTGTCAACTGGTTTAGAAGTGGAAGGCCATTGGAAACAAAAATTATCTCAATACCAAAGTCTTTGTACCATTAAATAGCAGCCCTGATTTTCTCCAGCAAGTTTAATTTGTATTTGCAGCACAAATGCAGAAATTTCTGGTTACACATGGGGAGGTTGATGGCGAGTTCAGGTCTTTGTGACACTAATGCAGAGTAGCACTAATCATCCAGGAATCTGTTGTAATTCACAACACATAGTGTACGTATTCCTCATCACAGTCGACTGAGTTGTTTAAACACCAATAATGGTGCTCACCTTTAACTAGCCATTATTTCGCAAGTTGTTGCATTTGATAGTCCTCCTTTTTGTAGATCTGCTCTACATAGAGGCATAGTCAGAAATAAATGGATGCTGAGCCAAAAAGGAGATAATAAGCGAGGTGACCTAAAGCTTGTTCAATAAGCTGGATTCTAAGGGGGATGGGTCTTAAAGATGATGAAACACATTGAGAAGTTTAGGGAGGGAATTCTAAAGCATAAAGACATATTTGGTAGAAGGAAATGTTTGGGGACTGGGGAGAATGGATTTTGATTGGGAAGGATTTTATGGTGAAAGTGTTCCCTCAATGCTTGTTATCTTCTTTCACTAGCATACCTTAGTCCAATCTATTAAATCAGAAACAGCTTGCAAATAGAGTACAGAGAGTGTAGAATACATATGAGAAAGTGAGTAGAGGCTGTGAGTTGGATTTTATGGGCCCCCAAGGTGGGGTCGGTGGCAGGGTGGCCCACAGAATCGCAAAGTGTGGCGGGTGAGGCAGAGATCCCGTCGCCGCCCTATCGCCACGTGATTTTCCCAGGGCTGGGATAGGCTGATGATGGCCTTCCCAGCCAGAGGCCAATTCAGGCCCATAAGTGGCCTATTAACGGCTAATTAAAGGCTTCTTACCACCACTGCTGGGATCGTACCGGCGGCAGGGGGTGTCTCCGCCACGCGGACTTGGGGTTGGGGGACCCTCCTTGGTGGGCAGTCTGTGGCTCATGGAGAAACCCCGCAGTGAATCATCTCCCCCTGGACTGCACAACCACCCCCCACACCAGGGCCACCCAGACTGGCCCCAGCAACCCCAGCTCACTGACCTGAGGTCTAGGGTTCCAGCGCTGGGCCTGGGTTGGAAACCTCTGTAGTACCAGCAATGGCCACAGCACCCGGTGGTGCTGCCGATACTGATGAGCTGCCAGCCCTTTGATTGGCTTGCAGTTCTTGGAGGTGGGATCCTTCTCTTTAAAGGGACAGGGATCCGGGCTCATGAAACTTAATGTTAAAAGACCAGAGGACCTCTCAGGGAAGCGCAAAATGGCCAAGGCAGGGCTCCCCTCACTTTTTCGGCCTGGCACTGGGAGCTCCACCTCCCCCACCAAAAACAGCCCCGTTACTGCATTGTGAGCTACCTCAGAAAACAGTCATGCTATTGGCTAAAGGAAGCAAAAAATTCACACCTACAAAAACTGTCCAACTACAAATTTGCAGCCCAAGTGTGCAATTTCTGTAATAAACAAATCTGGAGGAGGTGGGAGAAATGAAAGCCAATTTTTATGCTCTTTAAAGTGAGGATCAGCAGTGTTCTGCAATATGTTAACAAAGCAGAATATTGCCAATTTAGAAATACACCGCAGTATATTTTGGAATAGAGTTTTCCCGGTTTTTGGAAGGGTCACAATCACTGCCTTGTTTATGCACACAGTGAAGTATGTCAAGGCTACAGAGTGTACAGAGTACTATATTCAAAGACAGCCTTTGTCAGCTCAAGATAAAGATTAAAACTCATTAAACTGAAACCATATACATATTCTCTTAAGGGATGGAAAAATATCACTCCATCACTTCTTTAAAATGTCTCAAAGTTTCATACACAAACAAGGGCAGCGAGTTATGTAGGCAAACAAGGAGTGGTGACCAGAAGGTTATAATCTTGTTCAGAGGGACTTAGTACATTGTTTGAGCCACATGAGTTTTATTTTGTATGACTCATTTCTTAACACTCACCTCCATGCGAGTCCCGTATATCCCAGATAAGAACTCTGCCATCATCTGAGGAACTGGCAAAGACATTGTCATTCACAGGACTCACGGACAGGCCATATACAGCATCATCATGGGGAAAAACACTCACTATTTCAGTGCTGGAAAAAAATGAAAATGTACCTAAATTTGCATCATTAACAATTTCAGCCAAGCTGCTAACCATGGCAAGATGGGAGAAACACAAAAAAACTAAACTCATCACAACAGGAAGGAAGGAGTGTCAGAGCAATATTGTGAAATGGTTGCAACTAAAAATATGTATATAAAACAGATAACTTGTGCAATCCATTTGCCACAGCATAAATAATAGTATTTGCTTCTTCCTTACCTCCCAAACTGCACACAGCCCTTTTCTATAACACTTCATATAACTTCCAGTTTCTGCTGCTGAGAAAGTGATCATTTCAATGATTCATTCTTTTCTCAAATGTTAAAAGCAACCATGCAATAAACCCAAAAGCATTCAAGGCAGAAGGAACACAAACAGCCTTATGTCTACCATGCAGATTACAAATAACTGCTGTAGTATTGACCACTGAGTACAATTTGAATTTCCAAAAGAACATTCAAAGCTCTCTGGACAGTTCTAGATGGATGACAGTGCTGAAATGGTACACAAACTCCTGTCGGACCCAGAGTTGAATGTCAAATCACACTGAGTCTGTCACCACCACTGCCTATTTTTGCCTCCAGATCAACCACCCTACCCTTGTTCCCATGGCAGCCCATGCTGTTTCCATCTTGAGGCATAGGTCGCCTCCCAGGATCCACCATGCAACCCATCAAGAACTCTACTATCTGCATCTTACCCTGTAGTGAGTCCCACAAATCCATCACCCCAGTTCTCACCATGGACACATCAAGACCACATCCAAATTAGAGTCACACCCATCCAAATTCAGATTAACATGGAACTAGCCAGAATGACCATTATTAAATCAGTACAATTTAGTACACACAAAAATTGTTGAATACTTTCACAGGTAACATTGGATGTGAAGTTCAAAATGCTATCACCATGCCAATCAGTCTTGAGTATTGCTGAAAATAGGGACATGTTGTCAAAGCTTTTCGTCTTGCACTCATCTGGACAATCGCAAGCATAACCAATGTAAGGGAAGACAACAACCTATACTGCATGAGAAGAGAGTGCTGATTGGTTGACAAGTGAACTCTGACTGGATGAGGCCATGGAGAATCAGAGTTCACTTGTCAACCAATCAGCACGCTCTTCTCACGCAGTACAAGTTGTTGTTTTCCCATACATTGGTTATTCTTGCAATTGTCTTGATGAGTGCAAGACGAAAAGCTTTGACAACATGTCCCTATTTTCACCAGACTTAGACTTCTCTAAACTGCACAATGCAAACATGAAACTAGAATTATAGTGCACTCAATACTGCTCACATCACCCTATTGTTATTTTAATAACTCCTGTGAATTACATGTTGTTATCTCTTGTGTGTACTTCTATGAACTTCTGTGCCCTTTTACAAATACTATAATGCTATTAGATTGGTGTTTTTTCTTACCTTGCAACATCATGAACAATCACTTGCTCATCATTTCCTACAAAAAGGAAAAGAGAAAAGAAATTAGCCTTCAAAACAAGAAGTTTGTTCTAAAAAGTTGCTGTTAAAAGTATTATACAAGAGCACTGCTTTGCCAATACAGTGGAACTAGAGGGCTACAAAGATCTCAGGATCAACTGTGACACACAACACTGAAATTGTTTTTTTTTGCATTTAAGACATAGTAGCTGCAGTAAACACTAAAACAAAGTACTGCACCTTGCTCTAAAACCTTAAATAATTGAAAACATAAAAATTGTGCAGCTTTTTGTATACAAGAGAAAGTCAAACACCTTCTGGTCTGTGGCTTGAGTTATCTATATGTTCAACTTTACCACCCTTCCTGCATTGGGTCAGTTCACACCCAATTTAATTTTTGATTTTGATCAGCTGGGTGTCTGGCACATGTGGAAGAGTATCATCATGCCTATGTCTCTAAACCAATTATTAATTCTTCTGTTTGAGTGATAGAGTAAATATACTCTCTGAGTCTTCCCAACTTAGCCAAGTTGACAAAATTTAGGTGACGGTTAGCATGCATCAAGATTTTGCGATGCTTATTATGGGTTCAGGAGCTTCGCTGGAGTTTGAATAGTGGGAGCTACATAGTTTACCATTATCCAAATTCACCCTTCACCAGGTAGAATGTATCCTTCTGGTTTTACTGCGATGACTTGCCTTTAACCTAGATTTATCTTTTCTACATGTTTACAGAATTTAAACATATACACTGCATAAAAATGGTGATTTTTTTTTGTTTTATAATTTGTTCATGGGATCACACACACCAGTATTTATTTCTGATGAAGGGTCACTGACCTGAAACGTTAACTCTGCTTCTCTCTCCACAGATGCGGCCAGACCTGCTGAGTATTTCCAGCATTTCTTGTTTTTATTTCAGATTTCCAGCATCTGCAAATTTTGCTATTATAATATTTATTTGCTCATTCTTTGAGAAGGTGGTGAGCAGCTGCCTTCTTGAACCATGGCAGTCCATGTAATGTAGGTACACCCACAGTTCTGCTAGCGAGGGAGTTCCAGGATCTTAACCCAGCAACGATGAGGAACGGCAATATATTTCCAAGTCAGGATGGTGTGTGATTTGGAGGGGAACTTGAAGGCAGTGGTGTTCCCATGTGCCTGATGCCTTTGTTCTTCTAGGCGGTAGAGGTCAATGATTTGGAAGGTACTGCTAAAGTGGCCTTGGTGAGTTGCTGTAGTACATCTTGTAGATCGTACACAATGCATTCAGGGTGCAACTGTGGTGAGTGAATGCTTAAGGTGATGGATAGGGTGCCAATCAAGCGGGCTGCTTTGGCCTGGATAGTGTTGAGTTCACAGAACCATTACAACACAGGAGGCCATTCAGCTGATCATGTCTGCACCAGTACCCTGAATGAGCAATTCACCGAGTGCCATTCCACCACCTTCTCCTGTAACCCTGCACATTCTCCCTTTTCAGATAACAGTATAATTCCCTTTTGAATGCCACGATTGAACCTGCCTGTACTACACTCAGGCAGTGCATTCCAGACCTGAACCATTCGCTGCGTGAAAAAGTTTTTCCTCAAGTCGCTTTTGCTTCACTTGCTAATTTCTTTAATTCTATGCCCTCTCATTCTCGATCCTTTCACAAGAGGGAACAGTTTCTTTCTATCTACTCTGTCCAGACCCCGCATGATTTTGAATCCCTCTATCAAGTCACCTCTCGGCCTTCCCTTCTCGAAGGAAAAGGGGAGACGGTGGCGTACTGGTACTGTCACTGGACTAGTAACCCAGAGACCCAGGTATTGCTCTGGGGACATGGGTTCGAATCCCACCACAGCAGAAGGTGGAATTTGAATTCAATTAATAAATCTGGAATTTAAAGCTAGTCTAATGATGGCCATGAAACCATTGTCGATTGTTGTAAAAACCCATCTGGTTCACTAATGTCCTTTAGGGAAGGAAATCTGCTGTCCTTACCTGGTCTGGCCTACATGTGACTCCAGATCCACAGCAATGTGGTTGACTCCTACATGCCCTCGAAATGGCCTAGCAAGCCACTCAGTTCAAGGGCAATTAGGGATGGGCAATAAATGCTGGCCTGCGACGCCCACATCCCATGAATGAATTAAAAAAAACAGTCCGAACCTCTCCAGTCTATCTTCGTAGCTGACGTTCCTCATGCTGGAACCATTCTCGTGAATTTTTTCTGTACTTGCTCCAAGCTTTCACATCTTTCCTCAAATGCGGTGCCCAGAACTGGACACAATACTCCAGCTGAGGCTGAATTAGTGTCTGAAACAAGTTCAACATAACCTCCTTGCTCTTGTACTCTATGCCCCTATTAATAAAGCCTGGAATACACTGTTTGGGATCTTCTTCTCACTGCTGCTTTCACATGCGTTCAAGTCTTCAGAAGAAGGAATTTTCCTCCACACAAGATCAGATGGCAGGTTGTTCAACCTTGCCCGTCTAAGAGCAAAGACCAAAGTACGGAAAGTCCTCATCAGGGAACTCCTCTTTGCTGACGATGCTGCATTAACATCCCACACTGAAGAGTGTCTGCAGAGACTCATCCACAGGATTGCAGCTGCCTGCAACGAATTTGGCCTAACCATCAGCCTCAAGAAAACGATCATGGGATAGGACGGCAGTAATGCTCCATCCATCAAGATTGGCGACCACGCTCTGGAAGTGGTTCAAGAGTTCACCTACCTAGGCTCAACTATCACCAGTAACCCGTCTCTTGATGCAGAAATCAACAAGCGCATGGGAAAGGCATCCGCTACTATGTCCAGACTGGCCAAGAGGGTGTGGGAAAATGGCACACTGACACGGAACACAAAAGTCCGAGTGTATCAAGCCTGTGTCCTTAGTACCTTCCTCTACGGCAGCGAGGCCTGGACAACGTATGTCAGCCAAAAGCGACGTCTCAATTCATTCCATCTTCGCTGCCTCCGGAGAATCCTTGGCATCAGGTGGCAGCACCGTATCTCCAACACAGAAGTCCCCGAGGCGGCCAACATCTCCACAGTGGCGCAGTGGTTAGCACTGCAGCCTCACAGCTCCAGCGACCCGGGTTCAATTCTGGGTACTGCCTGTGTGGAGTTTGCAAGTTCTCCCTGTGTCTGCGTGGGTTTCCTCCGGATGCTCCGGTTTCCTCCCACAAGCCAAAAGACTTGCAGGTTGGTAGGTAAATTGGCCATTATAAATTGTCACTAGTATAGGTAGGTGGTAGGGAAATATAGGGACAGGTGGGGATGTGGTAGGAATATGGGATTAGTGTAGGATTAGTATAAATGGGTGGTTGATGGTCGGCACAGACTCGGTGGGCCGAAGGGCCTGTTTCAGTGCTTTATCTCTAAACATAAACAAACAAACATAAACAAACCCTACTGAGCCAGCGGCGCTTGAGATGGCTTGGCCATGTGAGCCGCATGGCAGATGGCAGGCTCCCTAAAGACACATTGTACAGCGAGCTCATCACTGGTATCAGACCCACCGGCGGTCCATGTCTCCGCTTTAAAGACGTCTGCAAACGCGACATGAAGTCCTGTGATATTGATCACAAGTCGTGGGAGTCAGTTGCCAGTGATTGCCAGAGCTGGCGGACAGCCATAAAGGCGGGGCTAAAGTGTGGCGAGTCGAACAGGCTTAGCAGTTGGCAGGAAAAAAGACAGAAGCGCAAGGCGAGAGCCAACTGTGTAACAGTCCCCGTAACCAATTTTTTCTGCAGTGCCTGTGGAAGAGTCTGTCACTCTAGAATTAGACTTTATAGCCACTCCAGGCACTGCTTCACAAACCACTGACCACCTCCAGGCGCTTACCCATTGTCTCTCGAGACAAGGAGGCCAAAGAGATTCTATGTTTTATTAACTGCTCTCTCAACCTGTTCCGCCACCTTCAATGACTTAAGACCGTATAAACCCAGATCCCTCTGCTTCTGCACCCCCTTTAGAATTGCACCCGTTATCTTATATTGTCTCACCATGTTCTTCCTACCAAAATAAATCACTTCACATTTCTCCGCACTGAACTTCATCTGCTACGTGCCCGCCCATTCCACCAATTTGTCCATGTCCTTTTGAAGTTCTACACTATCCTCCAATCAGTTCACAATGCTTCCAAGTTTCATATCAACTGCAAATTTTGAAATTGTGCCCTGTACACCAAGGTCTTGGTCATTAATATATATCAGGAAGAGCAAGCGTGGAGGTAAATCCTCAGTTGAGGAAAAAGGAAGACATATCAGAAGTGCTGTTCTGGTAGGCTGTCTACTAACATTCATTATAAGCCCATTGACTCCCACAGCTACCTTGACTACACTTCCTCACACCCTGTCCCCTGTAAGGACTTCATTCCATTCTCCCAGTTTCTCAGTCTCCGTCGCAGCTGGTCTGGAGTCAATATTGGGAACTCCCAGAGCAACTCCCTCCCAACTGTATACCACTGTGTCGCCACCTCCGGTGGGTGTGCCCTGCTGATGGAGGAGTCTGGGACATTGGCTATAAAGTACAATGTGATGAGTATGACTATGTCAGGCAATTGCTTGATTAGTCTATGGGACTGCTCTTCCAATTTTGGCATAAGACCCCAGATGTTACAAAGGAGGACTTTGCAGGGTCAACTAGACAGAATGTGCCGTTGTCATTTCCGGTGCCTCGGTCGATGCCGGGTGTTCCGTTCGGTTTTCTTATTCAACTTTTCTTTAGCAATTTGGTACAACTGAGTGGCCATTTCAGAGGGCAGTTAAGATTCAACCACAATGGGCGGCAGTGGCGCAGTGGTTAGCACCGCAGCCTCACAGCTCCAGCGACCCGGGTTCAATTCTGGGTACTGCCTGTGTGGAGTTTGCAAGTTCTCCCTGTGTCTGCGTGGGTTTCCTCCGGGCGCTCTGGTTTCCTCCCACATGCCAAAGACTTGCAGGTTGGTAGGTAAATTGGCCATTATAAAATTGCCCCTAGTATAGGTAGGTGGTAGGGAAAATATAGGGACAGGTGGGGATGTGGTAGGAATATGGAATTAGTGTAGGATTAGTATAAATGGGTGGTTGATGGTCGGCACAGACTCAGTGGGCCGAAGGGCCTGTTTCAGTGCTGTATCTCTAAACTAAACTAAACACATTCTTGAGTCTGAAGTCACATGTAGGCTGGACCAGGTAAGGACAGATTTCCTTCCCTAAAGGACATTAATGAACCAAATGGTTTTTATGACAATCTAGTAGTTTCATGGTCACCATTACTGAGACTAGCTTTTTATTCCAGATTTATTAATTAAATGAAATTAAATTCCACCAGCCGCCATGGTGGGATGTAAACTCGTATCCCCACAGCAAACGTCAGGGCCTCTGGATTATTACTCCAGTAACAGCATCACTATGCCTCCATGCTCTCAACCTCTCACAACCCTGGGATTGGCTTGAAATTTTTGTCCAGATTCTGAGAGTTTGCATTGTACAGTCTTGACTATGCAAGGTGATTGGTTGCTGAGTAACTGCTGTTAGGGAATAGCTCTAAATAGCTGGCTTAGGAACTAAGGTAAGAAAGGTCTACAGTTTATTTTCATATATAGTAAGTAATGTTTTTTTAGGGAGTTCTGCAGTAACGAGGACCAGGGAAGAAGGGCCCTAGAGTAATTGATATTATTTGATATTAAGCATCTTCCAAAAGGTTTAATTTAAAGGGTTAAGTCATGGCAGGAGAGCTCAAAGCCACGGTGTGCTCCTTGGACTCTATGTGGGAAGCCGGGAACAATTCCAGTGCCTGGGACCAGCATGTGTGCAAGAAGAGTCTCCAGCTGCAGCTCCTGGAAGCCCGGGTTTCAGAGCTGGCGCGGCGGCTGGGGACACTGTGGAGCATCTGCGAGGTGGAGAGTATCATGGATAGCACGTATAGAGAGGTGGTCAGACCGCAAGCTCAGACTCCACAGGCAGGAAGGGAATGGGTGACCACCCGGCAGAGCAAGAGGACTAGGTAGGCAGTGCAGGAATCTCCTGTGGCTATTCCCCTGCAAAAGATATACTGCTTTGGATACTGTTGGAGGGCAATGGCCTCTTAGGGGAAAGCAGCAGTAGCAGCCCAATTCGTTGCACCACGGTTGGCTATGCTGCACAGGGGAGGAGTAAAAAGTGTGGGAATGCAATAGTTATAGGGGATTCAATTGTAAGGGGAATAGATAGGTGTTTCTATGGCTGCAAATGAGATTCCAGGATGGTATGTTGCCTCCCTGGTGCTAGGGTCAAGGATGTCTCAAAGCGGTTACAGGACATTCTGAAGTGTGAGGGTGAACAGCCAGTGGTCGTGGTACAAATTGGACAAACAACGTAGGTTAAAAAAAAGGATTAGGCCCTAAAAGCAGAATATAGGGAGTTAGGAAGTAAGTTGAAAAGTAGGACCTCAAAGGTAGTAATCTCAGGATCACGACCAGTGTCACGTGTTAGTCAGAGTAGAAACAGCAGGATATATCGGATGAAGAGATGGTGTGAGGGGGAGGGTTTTAGATTCCTGGGACATTGGGACCGGGTCTGGGGGAGATGGGACCAGTACAAGCTGGACGGGTTACACCTGGACAGGACCGGGACTGATGTCCTCGGGGGAGTATTTGCTAGAGTGGTTGGGGTGGGTTTAAACTAAAATGACAGGGGGAAGGGAACCTCTGCAAGGAGTCAGAGGAGGGGGGAATCAAAGACAAGAACAAAAGACAGTAAGGGGAATAAGAAAAGTGATAGGCAGAGAAATCAAGGGCCAGAATCAAACAGGGCCACAGTGAAAAATATTGGGAAGGGGACAAGTAATGTTAAAAAGACAAGCCTTAAGGCTTTGCGCCTTAACACGCAGAGCATTCGCAATAAAGTGGATGAATTAATCGCGCAAATAAATATAAACGGGTATGATATAGTCAGGATTATGGAGACATGGCTGCAGGGTGACCAGGGATGGGAAATTAACATCCAGGGGTATTCAGTATATAGGGAGGACAGACAAAAAGTAAAAGGCGGTGGAGTTGCATTGCTGGTTAAAGAGGAAATTAATACAATAGTGAGGAAGGATATTAGCTCTGACGATGTGGAATCTGTATGGGTAGAGCGGAGAAACACTAAGGGGCAAAAAACGTTAGTGGGGGTTGTATACAGACCCCCAAACAAGTGGTGATGTTGTGAAAGGTATTGAACAGGAAATTAGAGACGCATGCGATAAAGGACCATCTGTAATTATGGGTGGCTTTAATCTGCATTTAGATTGGGCAAACCAAATTAGTCACAATACCGGAGAGGAGGAATTCATAGAGTGCATACGGGATTGTTTTCTGGACCAACACGTTGAGGAACTAACTAGAGCACAGGCCAACCTAGACTGGGTATTGTGTAATGAGAGAGGAATAATTGACAATCTAGTTGTGCGAGACCCCTTGGGGATAAGCGACCATATGATAGAATCCTTCATCAAGATGGAGAGTGACGCAGTTGATTCTGAGACTAGGGTCCTGAATCTTAATAAAGGAAACTGCGAAGGTACGAGGCGCAAGTTGGCTATAATGGTTTGGGAAACATTACTTAAAGGGACGATGGTGGATAGGCAATGGCAAACATTCAAAGAGCGCATGGATGAACTGCAATAATTGTTTATTCCTGTCTGGCGCAAAAGTAAAACGGGAAAGGTAGCCAAACCATGGCTTACAAGGAAAACTAGAAATAGCATTAGATCCAAGAAACCGGCATACAAATTCTCCAGAAAAAACAACAGACCTGAGGATTGGGAGCAGTTTAGAATTCAGCAAAAGGAGGACCCAAGGGATTGATTAAGGAGGGGAAAGTAGAGTACGAGTGTAGGTTTGCAGGGAACATAAAAACTGACTGTAAAGGTTTCTATAGGTATGTGAAGAGAAAAAGACTGGTGAAGACAAATGTAGGTCCCTTACAGTCAGAAACAGGGGAATTTATTATGGGGAACAAAGAAATGGCTGACCAACTAAATGCATACTTTGGTTCTGTCTTCACAAAGGAGGACACAAATATCATACAAGAAGTGTTGGGAAACACAGGGTTTAGTGAGAGAGGGGAACAGTGGCGCAGTGGTTAGCACCGCAGCCTCACAGCTCCAGCGACCCGGGTTCAATTCCGGGTACTGCCTGTGTGGAGTTTGCAAGTTCTCCCTGTGTTTGCGTGGGTTTCCTCCCACATGCCAAAGACTTGCAGGTTGATCGGTAAATTGGCCATTAGCAATTGCCCCTAGTATAGGTAGGTGGTAGGGAAAATATAGGGACAGGTGGGGATGTGGTAGGAATATGGAATTAGTTTAGGATTAGTATAAAAGGGGTGGTTGATGGTCGGCACATACTCGGTGGGCCGAAGGGCCTGTTTCAGTGCTGTATCTCTAAACTAAACTAAAGGAAATCAGTATTAGTAGAGAAATAGTGTTGGGGAAACTGATGGGATTGAAGGCCAATAAATCCCCAGGGCCTGATAATCTACATCCCAGAGTACTTAAGGAAGTGGCCCTAGAAATAGTGTATGCATTGGTGGTCATCTTTCAAGATTCTATAGACTCTGGAACAGTTCCTACAGATTGGAGGGTAGCTAATGTAACCCTACTATTTAAAAAGGGAGGTAGAGAGAAAACAGGGAATTATAGACCAGTCAGCCTGACGTCGGTAGTGGGGGAAATTCTAGAGTCCATTATCAAAGATTTTAGAATTGGACAGAGTCAGCATGGATTTACGAAAGGGAAATCATGCTTGACAAATCTACCAGAATTCTTCGAGGATGTAACTAGTAGAGTTGATGAGGGGAAGCCAGTGGATGTGGTTTATTTGAACTTTCAGAAGGCTTTTGACAAAGTCCCACATAAGAGATTAGCATGTAAAATTAAAGCACATGGGATTGGGGGTAGTGCATTGCGATGTATAGAAAATTGGTTGGCAGACAGGAAACAAAGGGTAGGAATAAACCGATCTTTTCCCGAATGGCAGGCAGTGACTAGTGGGGTACCGCAGGAATCGGTGCTAGGACCCCAGCTTTTCACAATATATATTAATGATTTAGATGAGGGAACGAAATGTGCAGATGACACAAAACTGGGTGGGAGGGTGAATTGTGAGCAGGATGCAGAGAGGCTTCAGGGTGATTTGGACAAGTTGAGTGAGTGGACAAATGCATGGCAGATGCAGTATAATGTGGATAAATGTGAGGTTATCCACTTTGGTGGCAAAAACATGAAGGCAGATTATCTGAACGGCTATAAACTGAGGGGGGGGGGGGGGGAATATGCAACGAGACCTGGGTGTTCTCATACACCAGTCGCTGAAGGTAAGCATGCAGGTCCAACAGGTGGTTAAAAAAAATGGCAAATGGTATGTTGGCCTTCATAGCAAGAGGATTTGAGTACAGGAGCAGGGATGTCTTGCTGCAATTATACAGGGCCTTGGTGAGGCCACACCTGGAATATTGTGTGCAGTTTTGGTCTCCTTATCCGAGGAAAGATGTTCTTGCTATAGAGGAAGTGCAGCAAAGGTTTACCAGACTGATTCCTGGGATGGCGGGACTGACATATGAGGAGAGATTGAGTCGGTTAGGATTAGATTCGCTGCAGTTCAGAAGAGTCAGGGGGGATCTCATAGGAAACTATAAAATTCTAACAGGACTTGACAGGGTAGATGCAGGAAGGATGTTCCCGATGGTGGGGGGAGTCCTGAACCAGGGGTCATAGTTAAGGATACGGGGTAAACCTTTCAGGACTGAGATGAGGAGAAATTTCTTCACCCAGAGAGTGGTGAGGCTGTGGAATTTGCTACCACAAAAAGCAGTTGAGGCCAAAACACCGTCTGTTTTCAAGAAGGAGTCAGATATTGCTCTTGGGGCGAATGGCATCAGAGGATATGGGGGGAAAGCGGGAACAGGTTACTGAGCTGGATGATCAGCCATGATCATAATGAATGGCGCAGCAGGCTCGAAGGGCCGAATGGCCTACACCTGCTCCTATTTTCTATGTTTTCTATGTGTCTATGTATATTCAGTGTGCCTATTTTCCCAATTGCACCAGTAACATTGTGGGGTATTTTTCTTTAGCATTTTCAACCTGGTAACTATTCTTTAAAACATTTTGAACATCAAGGCGGCAAATATCCCGAGTGCATTTTATATAAAAAGAGGGGCGCTGTGTGCAGGACATAAGAGACCTATCATCTGATATTACATGACAGCGTTTACACGATACATCACTTGACATAAAATTATGTAATATTAACACCTTCAGGCAAAAAAAGGAAGCACAACCTTGATAGCACAGGGAAAAATGTGAAAAACTGGTCATAACATTGTGACATACGGTTATGCTACAAATGTTATACCATCAACATATTGTTACATGAGCAGGTGAAGAATAAGATATATTATTGGATAGCATGGTCATGCAATGTGAAAGTGGATTGTTCATAATCACCAAGATGACATATAGTAATTTCTATCCCACATGAATACCCGAACTCATGAACCAAAAATGTTGATAAAAAATCTTAGATAATGACGTGGAATTGTCTTATGGCTGGATTCGAGGGAAGCAGCTCTTGGGAAAGTCATTGCTTTGGATTGCAGTCTTTTTTAAAAATTCGTTCTTGGGAGATGGGAATCACTGACAAGTCCAGCATTTATTGCCCATCCTTAATTGACCTCGAGAAGGTGGTGGTGAGCAGCCTTCTTCAACCGCTACAGTCCATGTGGTGTGCATACACCCACAGTGCTGTTCAGAAGAGAGTTCGGGATTTTGATCCAGTGACAGTGAAGGAACAGCAATATAACTCCAAGTGAGGATGGTGAGTGACTTGGAGAGGAACTTGCAGGCGGTGGTCCCATGCGTCTACTGCCCTTGTCCTTCCAGTTGGTAGAGGTCGCGTGTGCTAGAGGCCTGCTATCCGACCTGAACCTGACGATGTGAGTCGGGTTGGGTCCATGTTCAAGGTCTGACATTTAGGCTCGGGTCGGGTCGGGCAGTGTCCAGTTCGAGTTGGGATGGGTCAGGCTGGACACACACAGTAAACACTCTGCTGGTAAATATTGAAAATAAAAAAAAATAAAAAACTTACCTGAGCTGGGAGTCCGGGACGAAACTGAGTCTGCGCAGTGAGCGAGTGACATCACTATGACGTCATCACGCATGCGCTGCAGCTTCGTGGAGCTTCCCAGTCGGAAGGTAAGTAAAGGGATGGGCGAGTCGGGTCGGACCCAGGTCCACTGTGGTTAGGTCAGGTTCCTTTTTCCCGACCTGAGCAGGCCTCTAGCAGGTGCTGATGAAAAAGAGCCTTGGCGAATTGCTGCAGTGCATCTTGTAGATGGTACACACTGCTGCCCCTGTGTGCCAGTGGTGGAGGGAGTGAATGTTTAAGGTTGTGCATGGGTGCCAATCAAGTGGGCTGATTTGTCTTGGACTGTGTCGAGCTT
This sequence comes from Heterodontus francisci, assembly GCF_036365525.1. Taxonomy (NCBI): domain Eukaryota; kingdom Metazoa; phylum Chordata; class Chondrichthyes; order Heterodontiformes; family Heterodontidae; genus Heterodontus; species Heterodontus francisci. The sequence continues at coordinate 92,479,438 of NC_090379.1, read as the reverse complement.
AAAGTGTTGCTGGAGATGCACTCATCCAGGCAAGTGGAGAGTATCCATCACACTCCTGACTTGTGCCTTGTAGATGCTGGACAGGCTTTGGGTAGTCAGGAGGGGAGTTTCTCACCACAGAATTCCCAGTCTCTGACCTGCTCTGGTAGCCACAGTATTTATTTGACTGGTCCATTTCAGTTTCTAGTCAATGGCAACCCCCAGGACGTTGATGGCAGGGGAATCAGGGATGGTAATGCCAGGGGGAGATGGTTAGATTCTTTCTTGAAAAAGGTCATTGCCTGGCATTTGTGGCATATATGTCACTTGCCACATATCAGCCCAAGTCTGAATGTTTTCCAGCTCTTGATGCATGCAGGCACAAACTGCTTCAGTATCTGAAAATAGCAAATAGTACTAAACACTGCGCAGTCATCAGCAAACATCCCCACTTCTGACCTTATGATGGAGGGAAGGTCATTGATGAAGCAGCTGAAGCTGGTTGGTCATAGGACACTACCCTGATGAACCCCTGCAGCAACATCCTAAGGCTGAGATTATTGACCTCCTACAACCATAACCATCTTCTTTTGTGCTAGGTATGACCAGTGGAGAGCTGCGCCCAACCCCCCCCCACCAATTCTGCTAGGACTCCTTGATGGCACGCTCATACGAAGATACGAATTGGGCGGCACAGTGGTTAGCACTGCAGTCTCACAGCTCCAGCGACCCAGGTTAGATTCTGGGTACTGCCTGTGCGGAGTTTGCAAGTTCTCCCTGTGACCGCGTGGGTTTCCGCCAGGTGCTCCGGTTTCCTTCCACAGCCAAAGACAGCAGGTTGATAGGTAAATTGGCTGTTATAAATTGCCCCTAGTATAGGTAGGTGGTAGGGGAATTGAGGGAAGGTGGGGATGTGATGGGAATATGGGATTAATGTAGGATTAGTATAAATGTGTGGTTGATGGTCGGCACAGACTCAGTGGGCTGAAGGGCCTGTTTCAGTGCTGTATCTCTAAATAAATAAATTAGGAGCAAGAATAGGCCATTCACCCCTTCGAGCCTGCTCTGCTATTTAATAAGATCATGGCTGATCTGATTGTGGCCTCAACTCCACTTTTCCACCGACCCAGATACCCTTTGACTCCCTTGTGTCAAGAATTTATCTATCTTTGCCTTAAAAGTATTCATGAACCTGCCTCACCACTCTCTGAGGAAGAGAGTTCCAAAGACTCACAACCCTCAGAAAAAATGTTTCCTCATCCCTGTCTCAAATGGGTGACCCCTTATTTTTAAACTGTATCTCCTACTTCTAGTCACTCCCACAAGGGGAAACATCCTTTCAGCATCCAACCCCTGTCAAGTCCCCTCAGGATCTTATATGCTTTAATAGGATCACCTCTCATTCTTTTTAACTCCTATGGATACAGACCCAATCTGGCCAATATTTCTTCAGAAGATAACCACCCCGCACCCACCACCATCCCAGGTAGTCGAGTGAGCGTTCTCTGAACTGCCTCTAAAGCATTTATATCCTTTAAGGAAGGAGACCAAAACTGTGCACAGTACTCCAGATGTGGTCTCATCAGTACCCTATACAACTGTAGCAAAACATCCCTACTTTTATATTCCAATCCCCTTGCAATAAATGACAACATTCCATTTGCCTCCCTGACCACTTGTTATATCGGCATATCAGCTTTCTGTGATTCATGTACCAGGTTACCCAGATCCCTCTGTACCTGAGTTCTGCAATCTCTCTCCATTTAAATAACATGCAGCATTACTATTCTTCCTGCCAAAGCGCATAAGTTCACATTTTCCCACATTATACTCCATTTGCCAAATTTCTGCCCACTCACTTAACCTATCTATATCCCTTTGCAGACTCCTTGTGTCCTCGTTACAACTTACTTTCCTACCTACCTTTGTCTCATCAGCAAATTTAGCAACGATACCTTCGGTCCCTTCATCCAAGTCATTGGTATAAATTGTAAAAAGTTGAGACCCCAGTACCGATCCCTGTGGCACTCCATTTGTCACATCTTACCAAACCGAAAATGACCCATTTATGCCTACTCTTGGTTTCCTGTTAGTTACTACCCATACTAATATGTTACCCCTAATGCCATGAGCTCTTATTTTGCTTAGTAACCTTGATGTTCTGATGAAAGGTCACTCACCTGAAACGTTAACTCTGCTTCTCTCTCCACAGATGCTGTCAGACCTGCTGAATATTTCCAGCATTTTTTTGTTTTTATTTCAGATTTCCAGCATCTGCAGTATTGTGCTTTTATTTTGATGTGGCACCTTGTCATATGCCTTCTGGAAATCTAGGTATTGCACATCCACAGGTTCTCCTTTATCTACATCGTTCGTTACTTCCTCAAGGAAGTCCCATAAATTAGTCAAATATGATTTCCCTTTCATAAAACCATGTTGACTCTGCATGATTAATTTGAGATTTTCTAAGTGTCCCACTATAACCTCCTTAATAATAGATTCCAGCATTTTCCCTATGACACACGTTAAGCTAATTGGCCTGTAATTTCCTGCTTTCTGTTTCCCTCCTTTCTTGAATAGAGGAGTCACATTCGCTATTTTCCAACATGATGGAACCTTTCTAGAATCTAGGGAATTATGGAAAATTAAAACCAATGCATCTATCTCAACAGCCACTTCTTTTAAGACCCTAGGATAAAGTCCATCAGGACCTGGGGACTTGTCAGCTTTTAGTTCTAATAATATTTTCAGTGCCCTTCCCCTGGTGATTGTAATTGTTTTAAGTTCCTCCCTCCCTTTCACCGCCTGATTCACAACTATTTTTGGGATGTAACTTGCATCCTCTACAGTGAAAACAGATGCAAAATATCTGTTCAATTCATCAGCCATCTCCTTATTTTCCATTATTAATTCCCCAGACACTCCCTCAAGAGGACCAACGCTCACTTTACTTACTTTTTTAAATGTCTGTAGAAACTCTTACCATCTGTTTTTATATTTCTAGCTAGCTTTCTCTTGTACTCTAATTTCACCCTCATTAACCTTTTAGTCATTCTTTGCTGTTCTTTATATTCTGCCCAATCTTCTGACCTGCCACTCATCTTTGCGGAACTATGTTTTTTTCTTTCAATTTGATACTATCTTTAACTTCCTTAGTTAGCCATGGTGGAACATCTTTCCCTTAGAGTCTTTCTTTCTCACTGCAATGTATCTTTTCTGAGTGTTCTTAAATATCTCCTTAAATGTCTGCCACTGCATCTGTATTGACCTATCCCTTAACCTAATTTGCCAGTTCACTTTAGCCAGCTCTGCCTTCATGCCCTCATAATTGCCCTTATTTAAGTTTTAAATACTTGTCTCAGATTCGCCCTTCTCTCTTAAACTGAATGTGAAATTCGATCATATTATGATCACTGCTACCTAGGGGCGCCTTCACAATGAAGTCATTAATTAATCCTGTCTCATTGCATAATACCAGATGTAGTATAGCCTGCTCTCTGGTTAACTCTGAACGTGCAGCTCCAAGAAACTATCCCAAAATCATTATGAACTCATCATCCAGGCTACCTTTGCCAATCTGATTTGTCCATTCTATATGTACATTAAAATCACCCATGATTATTGCCGTACCTTTCTCGCAAGCCACCATTATTTCATCCTGTATACCCTGTCCTACATCGTGGTTACTGTTAGGGAGCTTATAAACCACTACTACAAGAGACTTCTTACCTTTACTATTTCTCCTCGCTACCCAAATTGATTCTACATCTTGATCTGCAGAACTAAGGTCATCTCTCTCTATTGTACCAATCTCACCCTGAATTAACAGAGCCACCCCTCCACCTTTTCCTAGCTTCCTGTCCTTCCTAAATTTCATGTACCCTTGAATATTCAGCTCCCTGTCTGTCATCTTATAGCCATATCTCTGTAATAGCTATTCGTTCATACGTATTTATTACTATTTGCGCTGTCAATTCCCTTGCTTTGTTACAAATCCTACGTGCTTTCAGATAGAGCCTTTAGTTCTGTCTTTTTACTATTTTTGCAACCTCTAGTCTTATCTGCAGATGCTTCTCTTAGGTTTGTGCATTTTGTCCCTTCTTGCCACATTCTGATCATCATTTCCCTTATTTCTACTTTGCTCCCTTGCCTTTAGATTAGATTAGATTTAGATTAGAGATACAGCACTGAAACAGGCCCTTCGGCCCACCGAGTCTGTGCCGAACATCAACCACCCATTTATACTAATCCTACACTAATCCCATATTCCTACCAAACATCCCCACCTGTCCCTATATTTCCCTACCACCTACCTATACTAGTGACAATTTATAATGGCCAATTTACCTATCAACCTGCAAGTCTTTTGGCTTGTGGGAGGAAACCGGAGCACCCAGAGAAAACCCACGCAGACACAGGGAGAACTGACTTAATTTATCACATCTTCTCAATCCTGATCCCTCAGCCCCTATATTTAGTTTAAAGCCCTCGCGACCGCCCACGTTATACGACCCGCTACAACACAAGTCCCAGCACAGTTCAGGCGAAGACCATCCCAACAGTACACCTCCCACTTTCCCCAGGACTGGTAACAGTGCACCACGAATTGAAACCCATTTCTCCCAGACTAATCTTTGAACCAGTCAATTGCCGCCTTGATGTCAAGTGCAATCACTCTCACCACACCTCTGGACCAAGTTTGGACCAAGGCTGTAATGAGGTCTGGAGCCGTTTGGGCCTGGCAGAACCCAAACTGAGCATCGGTGAGCAGGTTCTTGCCAAGTTAATTGCCAAGGACACCTTCCATCAAATTTCTAATGTTTGAGAGTAGACTGATGGAGCGGTAATTGACTGGATTAGGTTTGTCCTGCTTTTTGTGGACAGGACATACCTGGGCAATTTTCCACATTGTCGGGTAAATGCCAATGTTGCACCTGTACTCGAAAAGCTTGGCTAAAGGCATGGCTAGTTCTGGAGCACAAGTCTTCAATATTTTTCCCAGGGTGGAAGAGTCAGTTACTAGGGGACATAGGTTTAAGGTGCGAGGGGCAAAAGTTTAGAGGGGATCTGCGAGGCAAGTTTTTTTACACAGAGGGTGGTGCGTGCCTGGAACTTGCTGCCAGGGGAGGTGGTGGAAGCAGATATGATAGCGACGTTTAAGAGATATCTTGACAAATATATGAATAGGATGGGAATAGAGGGATATGGGCCCCGGAAGTGCAGAAGGTGTTAGTATCGGCAGGCATCAAGATCGGCGCAGGCTTGGAGGGCCGAATGGCCTGTTCCTGTGCTGTACTGTTGTTTGTTCTTATTACAGGGGGCGGCACAGTGGCGCAGTGGTTAGCACCGCAGCCTCACAGCTCCAGGGACCCGGGTTCAATTCTGGGTACTGCCTGTGTGGAGTTTGCAAGTTCTCCCTGTGTCTGCGTGGGTTTCCTCCGGGTGCTCCGGTTTCCTCCCACATGCCAAAGACTTGCAGGTTGATAGGTTAATTGGCCATTATAAATTGCCCCTAGTATAGGTAGGTGGTAGGGAAATATATAGGGACAGGTGGGGATGTGGTAGGAATTTGGGATTAGTGTAGGATTAGTATAAATGGGTGGTTGATGGTCGGCACAGACTCGGTGGGCCAAACGGCCTGTTTCAGTGCTGTATCTCTAAACTAAACAGCTGGGGCGTTGTCAGGGCCCATAGCCTTTGTTGTAGTCAGTGTCTTCAGCCGTTTCTAGATATTACATGGAGTGAAATGAATTGTTTGGGTGACTGGCATCTGTGATGCTGGAGACCTATACACATCAAGTCATGGCCCCATTGTCAATATTTTTCAATCACTCAAAGTTAAAATGGCTACTCAATATAAAATAACTTAGTGAACAACTACAAGCTATTTTCAATATACTTCAGTATCAAAAATCGTATTACTGTTGTGACAATATCACAGCCCAAATATTTGAGAATGTATACTCAACTGTTATTCACATTGAGCAACTGAAAGACTAAAGGGATATTGTAACCCCCATACACACCAAACAAAAGCAGAAATGCTTTCAATCTAATCTGAGAACAATTAGCTATAAAGTGCTTCAGCTTTGTTCAAGCTGTATGAATGCAATCTGAACAATTTCACTAAATTGCTGTTGTTATGGACAGGTGCTAAGGGGCGTGGGTGGTTCCCACTGTTCACCCCCCAACTGACCACAATCATATTTTGTTTAAAATGATGAGTTAGTTCCTGAGTGTTTCCTCAGGTCAAATAAACAGACAGGTTTTCTTGTAGGTTTAAAAAGGTAACTTAATTTTTACGCTGTGATTCATGACAACGCTTCGTCACCGCCGACGTCATCAGGATGCCCAGGACCGTTTTGTGCATGCGCAGATGACGTCATCGCGTTACGTCGTCTTCCTCGGGCAACGCGCCAGGTTGGCCTCTGCGCATGCGTCAATCTTCGGAAAGTCACGCATGTGTCAAAGCTTCGGCGCGACTTTTTGAAAGTGGAAGGAGGAGCGGTTTCATCGGGCATTTTCTCGCGTTTTATCTGAATTATTTATTCAAAGTTTTGGAGACTTGCTTCATTTTTATTAGACACAGGAGATTGTTCCAAGGTAAGTTGCTCTGCCTCTGTAAGTTGCTTTGAAAACATTTCCATTGTCTGGGACACAGCATGTTCTCCAGTCCCTGTTGTAAGCTGCTCTGAAAACATTTCCATTGTCTGGGGCACCGCATGTTCTCCAGGCCCTGTTGTAAGCTGCTCTGAAAACAGTTCCATTGTCTGGGGCACCGCATGTTCTCCAGTCCCTGTTGTGAGTTGCTGTGTGCAGGCAGTACATGTGCTGCAACCTACCGTCTTGTCAAGTACATGTCAAGGAGCAGGATGAAGGCACAGTGACTGATTTCTGGTGCCAAACAGTACACACTGCAGATACATGATGGCCAGGCTACCTGCAGCTGCATCTTCTCCATTCAGACTTTGTTGCCCTGCAAACATGCTATTGTTGTGCAGAGGCATCTGGGTCTGCCTTTGGACAGGCTGGCCCCCAACTGCCGCTGGCGTGCATCTCAAATACCAACGACGACAGGCATGGCTGCTGCCATTGTGATTACAGAGGAACAGCCAAGGCCCCTCAGCCACAATGAAAAATACCGCTTGCTTTCAGATCAATTGTACCAGCTACAACAGGCCGTTCTGCAGAGTGGAACAGCATCATTCCTGAGGAGACTGGACTGGCTGCAGCAACAGACTCTCCGCTGGCAGCAAGGACTGGCTGATGAGATGGAGCCATTTACTATGCCCAACAATTGCCCGGAAGCACCTTTGGATGGAGGTGGCCACGCGCTGGACATCAGTCACGTGCCACAGTCGATGGATCCTGAGCGTCTCACCTCCTGGCCTAATGATCTGATGGACCATACATATGCCTGCCTGTTCAAAGCTCCACTTCCCCTACCTGCGGTACCCTCTCCTTGCTGCTCCGTTACACAGTCACCTGTTCCTACACCCATCAGAGCAGTGCACATGGACACACAGTTACCTGTTCCTACACCCATCATAGCAGTGCACATGGACTCACAGCCACCTGCTTCCCCATCCGCCCTTGAAACAACCATGCAGAGCCTTGTGAGACTCCGCAATTGCCAGCTGCAGCCTATCAAGCACGGAGGGCGTCCAAAGGGGTCAAGCACTTGGGGAACATTCAGCAAGAAGAGACTGAGCACTAAAAGAAACAAGCATGCCGTGTCCAGTGGTAGCAGAAATGTGAATGCTCTTGCTGCGAACACAACTGGTGAGGTGGGAGTGCAGCCACACCGTTCTCCATCCTCAGTGTTGCTTTAAGGCAAAGGTAGGTAAGAGTGAAAGAAATGGAAGGTGATGCTGATAGTAGTAGGCAGGATTAAATGGGAATGGATGGGAAGACGCACGAGTAACATAACCACTAGCAGGGAACTGCTGGGCTAAATGGCCAGCTTTATGTTCATAGTCCAAAAGAAATGTGCTTCTTTTTCCAGCACCCTCACATCATTCATGTTTTCCCTGAGAGCAGCATTGAACCATCACGAGATAGGGGCAGTAACATCATCCTGACTCCTACAGCTGAGGTGGGTACTAAGTGATTCATTGGCGGTGTTATCAGTACATGCCTTTACCGCAGAAACCAAAGCATGCTCAACAGTAATTTCACTGGAGGGAGGGAAGCTCTGACACTGATGTTCTTTCCTTATTTCCTTTCATGTAAAACGTGCCCTTGAGAAAACAATCCTTGACACTTAAGGATGGCATTCAAGCAAAGGAGTCAGTGCAGGAGAGGACGCAAGGATGTGCTGATTCCTGCATCTGAGGTGGTTAATAAGTGCTTCATTGGCGACGTTATCAATTGGTGCCTTCACTGCAGAACTTAAAAAGGTGTGCACAACAGTAATTTCAGTGGATGGAGGGAGGCAAGCTCTGACACTGATTTGCTTTATTTCTTTTCATGTAAAACATGCCGTCGAGAAAACAATCCTTGAGACTTAAGGTCAGCATTCAAGCAACGAAGGCAACTGGATCATGCTGCGGAGCTCGTCACGATGTGGAAAGGAACATTGCCTTTACGGATGAATTGGGAGTGCACCTTGGGATGCGTTTGGGGAACATTCACCAAGAATAGACTGAGCTCAGACTCTTGTGATTTTGCCTTCTTCACATGGACAATACAGTAGTGGAATAGAGAGCCAAGCGTTCATTCACCACAAGGCGGCACAGTGGTTAGCACTGCAGCCTCACAGCTCCAGGGACCCGGGTTCGATTCTGGGTACTGCCTGTGTGGAGTTTGCAAGTTCTCCCTGTGTCTGCGTGGGTTTTCTCCGGGTGCTCCGGTTTCCTCCCACAAGCCAAAAGACTTGCTGGTTGGTAGGTAAATTGGCCGTTATGAATTGTCACTAGTATAGGAAGGTGGTAGGGAAATATAGGGACAGATGGGGATGTTTGGTAGGAATATGGGATTGGTGTAGGATTAGTATAAATGGGTGGTTGATGGTTGGCACAGACTCGGTGGGCCGAAGGGCCTGTTTCAGTGCTGTATCTCTAATCTAATCTAATCTAATCTAATCTAAGGCTCTCCAGGAACAATCTCTTTAGCTGTGCATAGCAGAGACTCGGCCTGTCTGTCTAACGGGAATGCTGGAAACACAACACTCATGTATCCATGTACAGCAGTGCCTCGGATGCTTAATGAACTTAATAAAACTTCTCAATAATTAACCCCAGAATTGTTGAGGCTTTGTTTTGAATGCTATTTCCCCGACTTTGCAACTGCACTTCAGATATTCAACTGTGGTGGAGGGGTGGAGGTAGGGGAGTAGAGGGAGGGGTGGGTGAAGAGGGGGATAGAGGAGGGGTGGGTGAAGAGGGGGATAGAGGAGGGGTGGGTGAAGAGGGGGATAGAGGAGGGGTGGGTGAAGAGGGGGATAGAGGAGGGGTGGGTGAAGAGGGGGATAGAGGAGGGGTGGGTGAAGAGGGGGATAGAGGAGGGGTGGGTGAAGAGGGGGATAGAGGAGGGGTGGGTGAAGAGGGGGATAGAGGAGGGGTGGGTGAAGAGGGGGAGGTGAAGATGGAGAGGGGGGGAGGGATGGGGAGAGCAGGGAGGGGTGGAGAGAGGGAGCATGCAAAACGCAGGGACCAGACAGTTGCAATGCCTGAAGTACTGTGGAGAAGTAGGGGAGCAGCAACTGGATTGGGCATCCGCAGCTGGAGGGAACGGCTGAATGGAGAGGGCCGGAAGCGAGAGGCCGTATAGAGCTGCAGGGAGCGAGTGTGCGAAGACCTTGGTGTCGCCGGGTCCAGGGACTGGCCGGTAAGTCTTTTGCTGTTGTGTTTCTGGCGCATGCTCCGCTGCTCCCCACCCCCACTCTCCCCCACCCCCGCCCTTCCCCCCCCCCTCTCCCACCACCCTCTTCCCACCACCCTCCTCCCCCCCCCTCCCCCACCACCCTCTTCCCCACCACCCTCCTCCCACCACCCTCTTCCCCACCACCCTCTTCCCCACCACCCTCTTCCCCCCCCTCCCCCACCACCCTCTTCCCCCCCCCCCTCCCACCACCTTCTTCCCCCCCCTCCCACCACCCTCTTCCCCCCCCCTCCCACCACCCTCTTTCCCCCCCCCTCCCACCACCCTCTTCTCCCCCCCCCCCCCACCACCCTCTTCTGTATTTGCTGTATTTGCGCATGTGCCAAAACAGCGCCACCTACCGTTCGCGTTGTCAACAAATCCGGTCTAATTTTTACACAATTCCCAAAGTGGTTGCAATCTCACTCACGTACATGTTCACTCACACACTCATACACAATAGATAGATAGAGGAAAAGGGTAAGTGATTTAAAGTGAGGTAGGTGTTCGTGGTTTATGGTGAACCAGCTGAATCTTCTAAGGAGGACAGTCTCTTAAAGGTGCAGGCCTGGATGTTTGTAGTCTCTGACTTGTTGAGGTGTTGTAGACTTCTGGTGGTTAAGACTTCAGACTGGAGGTGGTGGACACTTTCAGTTCTCTGCTGCAGCATACTAAAGTGTAGAATTAGCAGCAGGGCTTCTTCTTCTTCTTGCCTGGCTGGATCCTCCACAGTCCCGGGCTGGACTGCTTTCTGTGATGCTACTTGATCTCTCCCTCTCTCTCCAAATGGGTGCAAGGTCAAAATTCATCACATTCGCATTTCTGTTAGTTGACACATGGCCTTCTCTCCTGGTGAGATCACACAATGGACCAGGATGTGGGATCCATGCCTATTTATGGATGTCTAGAAGGGTACCATTCTGTTATGATGTGGCTACTTTACACCTTCTTTGTCTCAGAAGAAACCTATTCAATTCAGGAATGATTCTTGATGGTTTCAGAATAGACGTAGTTGACACCTCTGATTACCCTTTTGTCCTTTCGAGACACTGAAGCAGTTTTTGAAAACACAGGCCAGGACATTTAATCTTCGGTGGCCATCTTTGCAGCACATGATCCATTTTTTTAAAAAAGGAAAAGTCAATTTCAAAGAGTGCACATTGGATACAGGTCAGATCTTAAATGTTTGGAATATGATGCGTCTTTACTGGGCATAACACCCTCTGCTGCAAGGGAAAAAATTGGAATCAATTTTTTTTTTAAATCATTGTTTTCAGGGTAAAGAGAAACATGAACACACATTCTGATATCCACACCTCAATCTTACAACTGCTACAACTGGCATTGCTTGCAAAAGCCATTTCCTGTTCAAGTTTGAGTTTCTCATCACCCTTTGTTGGATGAGGCACAATTATAATTGAATCTCACCTGGCTGGCTATGCGCCCCAAAATGTGTACTGTCGGCCATAATCACCAACTGAGCTCCTGAGTACAGACATGTTATGCGCCACAGTAGCAACATTAACTAGCAATCAATCTAACATAGGATATTTTTGAAGAAAAATGAAAACCTATCTTTTCTTTTCAAGAAAACAAAAAGCAGTCAGAATTGAAGGCATAAACCAATGTTATCTAATATGTTAGCCACTGTCCACATCTGACTAATTGGGAATCCAGATGTCACTAGTTATATTACTAATGAGTAAATAAAAAAAATGAGTAACAGACACACAGTCATTGCGTATGTGATCGCAATACTCATTCACACAAAGAATGTAGGTGCACTTGAACCTTTATGTGTTTGTAAAATTGCTAGTGGAAAAACAGAGTACATATGAATGTTGTTTGATTATTGTGAATGCTTTACTTTCTTGGTTACCGAACAGTAGCAGATGTTTAAGTAAATATACACGTTTTGAGTATATGCAAGGCATTTTCTACTAAAATTAGCTCATGTGGTTTAAATGGTGTTTCCATAGGCAAATTGTGGCTAGTCGGCAATTTCTATTGGACAAAATTGGTATAAACAAAATACAAGTATGGCAGGAGGCAGCCATGGGTTCTAACACTAACTGGAAAACACAGCCAAAAAAAAAATCAGCCAACCCAGTGAAAAAAATGAAACTCAAGCATAAGTTACGTCAAGCGTAAAGTGAGGTTCATGCTGGTTTAAAAATATCGCAAGATGCCAAGTCACCCTCAAAACTGGCCATGCCCCCAGAAATATAAAGTATGACGAGTTTCTGCCAATATCATGGAGGATCTACAAATTGAGCTTGTTTCACAAGCACTGGTTGACATAGAGTCATTTACAGCAAAGAAGGAGGCCATTCAGCCCATCAAGTTCATGCCGGCTCTCCACAATCCAGTCAGTCCCACTCCCCCACTTGATCCCACTAGCCCTGCAAGTTTATTTCCTTCAAGTGCCCATCTAATTTCCTTTTGAAATCATTAATTGTTTCCGTTTTCACCACCCTCGTGGGCAGTGCGTTCCAGGTCATGTTTTAAAATGTTTTTACAATTTTTTTTACAGATTAAAAAGCATTTAATTTACTAAGAAACTGATTAGAGTACACCAATGAAACTAGTTAAAGTCATTTAAAATCACATTCACACGTGGAGGACTAGACACTTATTAAGAAGTTTATTTTTTGTGATAAACTGCTGTATGAATAAAAATGTACCGGTCACCACTCTTAAACACAATTTTTTTTTTTTAATTTTCAATGCAAAGAAAAAGAATGATTATATTCTATTACGCTGACCGTTTGTACTGGTTTCTGGAAGATTTTACATTTGTCATCATGCAAATGCATTTTAGCAGAAATATGAACTGTAAGCTAAAGAGCACAATTTCAAAAGCAATTTGCACGGAATGCCCCGATAGCATTCAAAACTGTCGGTAAACGATTGCTAATTTGAATTCCTTATAACAATAATCACAAGGCAAAAGACAACATTTAAAAAAAAAGACATTTCCAAAAGCTCCTGACTTTTGTTGCAACACAACCGCAGACTGTATATTGTGGGAAAATCAATAAATGGGGTTACAATTTCAGCTCTCCTCAGGTACTACCTTTCGGGCCTAGGGTAAAAGACTCCTGGCCTCTGACTGACACACATCATTCAGACTGACCATAATTCTCAGGTTATACACAGCAATAAACTACATTTATTAAGTAGTAAAATTGATTAAAAGCCAACACACCAAATGATTTCTTACCAGTACTTTAAACTATCAATAAAGCATCAATAAATTTTCAAATCTTTGATAATTCTCTCAATATGGAACACATGTCAATGAGGAAAAGCTAAAAAGTGAAAGAATTCCACAAGCTCCAGCCCTCTCAACTGCCTGCAGAAGCAGAAATTCAGTACGAAACCTAGGTATGGATAATATCCAGTATTAACTTTGAAGATCAAATTGGGACAAAGTAAGATCACAAGAGTATCTTGCACAATTAAACTGAGCTATCAAACTCAGTACGGTTAAAAGACATCAATCGCCCTAACACGACTTGCTGACACATTTATACCTGCAGCACAAAGCTACTCTCAGAATGAGATTAGCTCACTCCAGTGTGTGGGCAATTACAAAATAACTGCCTTTCTTGTAGCCCTCACCACTTCCCCTCCCTCCCAGAACTGCGACAGGGTTCCCCTTGTCTTCACTTTCCACCCCACCAACCTCTATACCCAAAGGATCATCCTCCGCTATTTCCACCACCTCCAGCGCGATGCCACCACTAAGCACATCTTCCTCTCTCCTCCCGTTAGCATTCCAAAGGGACCCTTCACTAACTGCAACACCCCTCCATCCCTCCCAACACCTTGCCCCCTTCCCATACAATCACTGCCCTTTTACCTCCTCTCTCCTCACTATCCAAGGCACCAAACACTCCTTCCAGGTGAAGCATCAATTTACTTGCACTTCTTTCAATTTAATATACTGTATTCGCTGCTCACATTGTGGTCGCCTGAGGAGACCAAATGCAGATTTGGTGACCACTTTGCAAAAGACCTCCGCTCAGTCCACAAGCATGATCCCGAGCTTCTGGGCGCCTGCCATTTTAATTCCACGCCCTGCTCTCATGCCCATATTTCTGTTCTTGGCCTGCAAGAGTGTTCTAATGAAACTCAACATAAGCTTGAGGAACAGCACCTCATCTTCCGCTTAGGCACTCTACAGCCTTGTGGACTCAACATTAAGTTCAACAATTTCAGAACATGACTGCCATTGTAGTTTTTTTTCTTTTTTTTTTTTAAAAGAGAGATACAGCACTGAAACAGGCCCTTCGGCCCACTGAGTCTGTGCCGACCAACAACCACCCATTTATACTAATCCTACATTAATCCCATATTCCTTCCCACATCCCCACCATTCTCCTACCTACACTAGGAGCAATTTATAATGGCCAATTTACCTATCAACCTGCAAGTCTTTGGCTGTGGGAGGAAACCGGAGCACCTGACGGAAACCCACGCGGTCACAGGGAGAACTTGCAAACTCCGCACAGGCAGTACCCAGAACCAAACCCGGGTCGCTGGAGCTGTGAGGCTGCGGTGCTAACCACTGCGCCACCCTAGAAATAGAAAGAGAGTATAAAATTGGCTGCATCTGTAACTGGGTACACATTTAAATATATGTTGTGACCTGTGGAGAAGCGGAACTAGAGAAAGACAGTGTACTCCTCAAGTCTTGGTTGTAACGATGCTCACTACCAGTGAACAAATTAAAAAATGTCAAATCTGAAAGTGACAGACATGTACAAGGGCTTTCTGGAGAAGGCTAATGGGGGATGCAGGCAGGCTATTTTATTTATTTGTTTTATTTTTTAACCACGTGCCTGTCTTAAACCTGTTTTTGCTTTTGGACAGAGCCGTTCATTATTCTGCCATTAAAACTATCCGTGTACTAATGCTTTGGTCTTTTACTACAACTATTGGCACTCCCTTTGACTTTTATTCTGACATTTGTCCTTAATCTCCCCTACCCTCTTCTCTATCACACATCTTCCCTTTTGTTCTTCTTCCTCCCCCCTCCCTTTCACTTGCTCAAAGCCTATTACATTTCTAACTTTTGCCAATTCTGATAAAAGGTCACAGACCTGAAACGTTAATTCTGCTTCTCTGTCCACAGATGCTGCCAGACCTGTTGTGTATTTCCAGCACTTTCTGTTCAATATGATCATGGCTGATTATGGGGTTCAACTCCACTTTCCTGCCTTCTCCCCATATCCGTTCATTCCCTGAGACCCCAAAAATCTGTCTAACTCGACCTTAAATATATTTAACAATGGAGCATCTACAACCCTTTGGGGTAGATAATTCCAAAGATTCACAACCCTTTGAGTGAAGAAATTTCTCATCTCAGTCCTAAATAATCATCCCCTTATCCTGAGACTGTGCCCGTGTTTTAGATTCTCCAGTCAGTGGAAGCAACCTCTCAGTGCCTACTCTGTCAAGCCCCGACAGAATCTTGTAAGCTTGAGATGACCTCTCATTCTTCTAAATACCAGAGAATATACTCGGCCTCTCATCATAGGACAACCTTCTCATCCCAGGGACCAATCTAGTGAACCTTCGCTGCACGGCCTCCAATGCCAGTACATCCTTCCTTAAATATGGAAACCAAAACTACACACAGTACTCCAGGTGTGGGCTCACCAAAACCTTGTATAACTGTAGCAAGACTTCTTTATTCTTGTAGTCCAATCCCCTTGCAATAAAGGCCAACATGCTATCCATCTTTCTTATTGCTTGCTAACCTACATGCCAACTTTGTGTTCTTTGTACTAGCACACCCAAGTCCCTCTGAACATTGACATTTAGAAGTTTTATGCCTTTTAAAAAAATATTCTACTCTTCTATTCTTGCGACCAAAGTGAATAACATCACATTTCCCTACATGACACTCCATCTGCCACCTTGTTGCCCACTCACTTTACCCTTTTATATCTCTTTGCAGCCTGTGTCCTCCTCACAGCGTGCATTTCCACCTATCTTTGTGTCATCAGCAAACTTAAATACATTACTCTCTGTCTCTTTGTCCAAGTCATTAACATAGAATGTAAATAGCAGAGACCTCAGCACTGATCCTTGCAGCACTCCACTAGTCACAGCTTGCCAACATGAAAATGCCCCATTTACGCCTACTCTTTGCTTCTTGTCAGTTAACTAATCCTCTATCCATGCTAATATATCACCTCAAGCGCCATGAGCCGTTAGCCATTAGCTTGCCTATTAACCTTTTGTGTGGCATCTTATCAAATGCTTTTTGGAAATTGAGGTATACTACATCTACTGACTCCACTTTATGTACCCTGCTAGTTTCATCTTCAAGCAAAGCTAATAAATTTGTCAAACACGATTTTCCTTTCGTAAAACCACGTTGACTTTGCCTGATCATACAATGATTTCCTCCGTGCATTGTTAAGACGTCCTTAAAAATAGATTCCAGCACTTTCCCAACGACTGATGTCAGGCTAACTGGCCTATAGTTCCTTGTTTTCTCTCTCCCTCCTTTCCTGAATAGCCATGTTACATTTGCTAACTTCCAATCTGCTGGGACCATTCCAGAGTCCAATGCTTGACCTAAAAAACATGCTAAAAAATGGCTATGAAAAAACCAACACAGCCAGAAACTAAATTGTGTTGGCCCTGGCAAATAAGGAGAACTCCAAACTCAGTAATGCTCTCTGCAATTGTTGGATTAATGAAGGACATCAGCTGACATGCTGCTCAGTAGTTACCTTGTTGAGGATATCTTGGTTGTGGTTTTGCAGACATTCATCGGGCATTCTCATTATACATCAAAGGCAGCATTATTTATAGATTTATTTAACATTAAATGGCTTTTGGCCTCATTATATGGACTTTTTTTTTTAAAAACTGAATAAAATTCAAGTAATAACTAAGGTGTGAAATACAATATTTAACATCCAAAATTATTTTTACAACAGTAGATTTCCTGAGGCCTTGTGTGTTGATCAGAGGATTCAGCATTTCCAAACAACTGGAGTGTTTATGCCACGTAGAGAATAGCACCAGGACTACCTATTTACAGCAAATGACTAAGTCAAATTCTATTTTCATTAAATGATATTTTGAGATCTTTACTGACTTTGGAGATTGTATTTTGCAACTTCATTATTTTGTCAAAATTCTCAAGTAGTGGCCCATATATTTATTTGTTTAATTTTTTAATCCCTTACCATTTTTACAGCTGGGAACACACAGCAAGATAGTATGCAAGAAGTACAAGTTGGAGGTAGGTATTTGATATTAAGCAGTACTGATGAGGGGTAATGGGGTTTAGCAGGTCCTAGGGTTTGCAGGAACTACTGGGGCTCATGGAATTTGATAAGAGTACTGTGGTGGGGTTGCTGGAATCCGAAAATATGGGATGGTTCTTTGAGTTGGTATCAGTGTAGAAGGGGGAATCTTGGGCTTGGCAGAACTGTAGATAGAATAGCTGAAGTTTGAAATACAAGGACTTTCAATGCTTTGTTAATGAGAATTGAGTGCAGCACAGACACGTTGCCTGGCCAGAGCACTATATAGCTTCAACTTCAGATTTATAGTATACAGATTTGGAAATAAAGCTGAATATACTGTCCGCCCCTGGAATTTATCGGCATTGAACTCTTGGAATCTGTCCAGGAGCTCAAAGAAAGTTATTTGATTCAGCATTCGTTCTGCAAAAGACCCCTTCCATCCATTCATGGTAACAAAACAAATGAGTTAAGGATTAGGTCTAATAACTTGTAACCCATTAAAATTTTAATCAAAAACTGCAGTTTTCTTAAGCTGTGCCTGGTTAATACAGCATTCAGCATCTTGCTTAACACAGGTCAGTTGGGCGTTTTGTTAAACGAGCTCGCTTCCCCCACTTTGGAAAAATTTAAGAAATCGTTTATTTGCCAACACTTCGATTCAGTTCATTTGCCCATACCTAAATATCAAAGAAAAAGACAAACAAGCATGCACTACCATGTTGAATAACCAATCTGGATGATTTCAAACCAGATTAAGCACAACTGTTCGCAAAAAGCAAGAACTGCTGGACATTATTTTCCATAAACTGCTAGTTAAAAACCTAAACTTATATTTTAAAAATCTCTATTATATTTAGCAAAGCCACGATATCATTCAGCATTCCAAGAAATTAATGTTTAAGTGGTGTAATCTTCATTTTATAAGATGCCAGCTTTCTTACCTCCAGAAAAGAGATGGGTATTTGTGCTGTCAAATGCTAAACAGAAGATGTTGGATAGATGTTCGCCTTTCAGTTGGGTAGGTTTAGCTTTTGAATGAATAGCTTTATCAATGTGCCACAACAAGACACGGCGATCATCCCCACCTGTCATAAACAAATTTGCAAGTTATTCTTCTGTAAGCCAACAGCACAAGGTTTTTTCATCACTTTCAACCAAAAATTGATTACCCTGCTTACACAGATATAATGTCTTCCACAATCTCAGGGCATCCCAAAGCCAATAAAGGAACTCTGTTGTCGAGTCACTCTTGTAATGTTTGCGTTGTGACTAAGTATCAGAAACAGTGATAGTGCTTTCACATCTGACTAAGCAGGTTGTGGATTCAAGTCCCATTTCAGAGACTTGAATACAATAGCTAGGCTGACACTCCAGTGCAGTACTGAGTAAAGAACAAAGAACAGTACAGCACAGGAACAGGCCATTCGGCCCTCCAAGCCTGCGCCGATCTTGATGCCTGCCGAAACTAAAACCTTCTGCACTTCCGGGGACTGTATCCCTCTATTCCCTTCCTATTCATGTATTTGTCAAGATGCCTCTTAAACGTCGCTATCGTACCTGCTTCCACCACCTCCCCCAGCAGCAGGTTCCAGGCACTCACCACCCTCTGTGTAAAGAACTTGCCTCACACATCCCCTCTAAATTTTGCCCCTCGCACCTTAAACCTATGTCTCCTAGTAACTGACTCTTCCACCCTGGGAAAAAGCTTCTGACTATCCACTCTGTCCATGCCATTCATAACTTTGTAAACCTCTATCATGTCGCCCCTCCACCTCTGTCGTTCCAGTGAAAACAATCCAAGTTTATCCAACCTCTCCTCATAGCTAATGCCCTCCAGACCAGGCAACATCCTGGTAAACCTCTTCTGTACCCTCTCCAAAGCCTCCACGTCCTTCTGGTAGTGTGGCGACCAGAATTGCACGCAATATTCTAAGTGTGGCCTAACTAAAGTTCTGTACAGCTGCAGCATGACTTGCCAATTTTTATACTCTATGCCCCGAACAATGAAGGCAAGCATGCCGTATGCCTTCTTGACTACCTTATCCACCTGCGTTGCCACTTTCAGTGACCCGTGGACCTGTACGCCCAGATCTCTCTGCCCGTCAATACTCCTAAGGGTTCTGCCATTTACTGTATACCTCCCACCTGCATTAGACCTTCCAAAATGCATTACCTCACATTTGTCCGGATTAAACTCCATCTGCCATTTCTCCGCCCAAGTCTCCAACCGATCTATATCCTGCTGTATCCTCTGACAATCCTCATCACTATCCGCAACTCCACCAACCTTTGTGTCGTCCGCAAACTTACTAATCAGACCAGCTACATTTTCCTCCAAATCATTTATATATACTACAAAGAGCAAAGGTCCCAGCACAGATCCCTGCGGAACACCACTAGTCATATCCCTCCATTCAGAAAAGCACCCTTCCACTGCTACCCTCTGTCTTCTATGACTGAGCCAGTTCTGTATCCATCTTGCCAGCTCACCTCTGATCCCGTGTGACTTTACCTTTTGTACCAGTCTGCCATGAGGGGCCTTGTCAAAGGCTTTACTGAAGTCCATATAGAAACATCTACTGCCCTTCCTTCATCAATCATCTTTGTCATTTCCTCAAAAAACTCAATCAAATTAGTGAGACACGACCTCCCCTTCACAAAACCATGCTGCCTCTCGCTAATAAGTTCGTTTGTTTCCAAATGGGAGTAAATCCTGTCCCGAAGAATTCTCTCTAATAATTTCCCTACCACTGACGTAAGGCTCACTGGCCTATAATTTTCTGGATTATCCTTGCTACCCTTCTTAAACAAAGGAACAACATTGGCTATTCTCCAGTCCTCTGGGACCTCACCTGTAGCCAATGAGGATGCAAAGGTTTCTGTCAAGGCCCCAGCAATTTCTTCCCTGGCCTCCCTCAGTATTCTGGGGTAGATCCCATCAGGCCCTGGGGACTTATCTACCTTAATGCTTTGCAAAACACCCAACACCTCCTCCTTTTTGATAATGAGATGACTGAGACTATCTACACTCCCTTCCCTAGGCTCATCATCCACCAAGTCCTTCTCTTTGGTGAATACTGATGCAAAGTACTCATTTAGTACCCCGTCCTTTTCCTCTGGCTCCACACATAGATTCCCTTCTCTGTCCTTGAGTGGGCCAACCCTTTCCCTAGTTACCCTCTTGCTCTTTATATACGTATAAAAAGCCTTGGGATTTTACTCAATCCTGTTTGCCAATGACTTTTCATGACCCCTTTTGTACCTCCTAACTCCTTGCTTAAGTTCCTTCCTACTGTTTTTATATTCCTCAAGGGATTCGTCTGTTCCTAGCCTTCCAGCCCTTACGAATGCTTCCTTTTTCTTTTTGACTAGGCTCACAATATCCCGCGTTATCCAAGGTTCCTGAAACTTGCCAAACTTATCCTTCTTCCTCACAGGAACATGCCAGTCCTGGATTCTAATCAACTGACGTTTAAAAGACTCCCACATGTCAATTGTTGATTTACCCTCAAACAGCCGCCCCCAATCTAAATTCTTCAGTTCCTGCCTAATATTGTTATAATTAGCCTTCCCCCAATTTAGCACCTTCACCCGAGGACTACTCTTATCCTTATCCACAAGTACCTTAAAACTTATGGAATTATGGTCACTGTTCCCGAGATGCTCCCCTACTGAAACTTAGACCACCTGGCCGGGCTCATTCCCCAATACCAGGTCCAGTACAGCCCCATCCCTAGTTGGACTATCTACATATTGTTTCAAGAAGCCCTCCTGGATGCTCCTTACAAATTCTGCCCCATCCAAGCCCCTAACACTAAGTGAGTCCCAGTCAATATAGGAGAAGTTAAAATCACCCACCACTACAACCCTGTTACCTTTACATCTTTCCAAAATCTGTCTACATATCTGCTCCTCTACCTCCCGCTGGCTGTTGGGAGGCCTGTAGAAAACCCCCAACATCATGACTGCACCCTTCCTATTCCTGAGCTCCACCCATATTGCCTCGCTGCACAACCCCTCCGAGGTGTCCTCCCGCAGTACAGCTGTGATATTCTCCTTAACCAGTAATGCAACTACCCCACCCCTTTTACACCCACTCTATCCTGCCTGAAGCTTCTAAATCCTGGAACATTTAGCTGCCAATCCTGTCCTTCCCTCAACCAAGTCTCTGTAATAGCAACAACATCATAGTTCCAAGTACTAATCCATGCTATAAGTTCATCTGCCTTACCGGTTATACTTCTCGCATTGAAACAAATGCACTTCAGACCACCAGTCCCGCTGTGCTCCGCAACATCTCCCTGCCTGCTCTTCCTCTTATTCTTACTGGCCTTATTTACTAGCTCCCCCTCAATTATTTCACTTGCTGTCCTACTGCTCTGGTTCCCACAGTAAGCAGTAAGGACTGCTCTGTGAGATGTACCAGCTTATGGATGAGACATTAAGCAAATGCCTCATCTGCTTGCTCAAGTGGATGAAAAACACATAAGCTGGGTGGTTCTCCCAGTGATTTGGCAAACATTTCTTCCTCAATTAACAACCAAAATAACTGTTTATCTATTTCACTGGGATTCTCTGAAGATGTAAATATTGCTATATAAATGCATGTTGTGTATCTTTCATAAACAGACACTCCAAAGCAGCTGTGCACAAAGCATACAAATGCAACCATCTTCAGCCAGAGGTGCCGTGCGCATGACCCATCCAGCCTCCTGCTGAGGTCCCCATCATCAAAGCTGCCGGCCTTCAGCCAATCCAATTCACTCCAGATGATAAAGAAACAGCTGGACGCACTGGATACTGCAAAGGCTATGGGCCCCACCATCATGCCAGCTGTAGTGCTGAAGACCTATGCTCCAGAACCAGCTGCGCCTCTAGCCAAGCTAGTATAGTTAGAACACTAGCATCTAACTGACAAAATGGAAAATTGCTCAGGCATGTCCTGTCTCCAAAAATAATAACAAATTCAATTTGGCCAATTACCACCCATCAGTCTACTCTAAATCATCAGTAAAGTGGTGGAAGGTGTCCTCAATAGTGCTATGAAGCAGAGCATCTCTCAGCAATAACCTGCTCACCGATACTCAGTTTGGGTTACACCAGCATGACTTGGCTGCAGACCTCATTGCAGCCTTGCTCCAAAGATGGACAAAAGAGATAAAGTCCAGAGGTGAGGAGAGAGTGACTGCCCTTGACATCAAGGCAACATTTACCAGAGCATGGAATCAAGGAGTACTCGTAAAATTGAAGTCAATGGAAATTGTCTCCACTGGCTCAAGTTATAACCAACAGAAAGGAAGACAGTTGTGGTTGTTGGAGGCCATTCATCTCAGCCCCAGGAGATCGCTCCAGAAGTGTTGCAGGGTAGTGTCCTAGGCCCAACTGCCTCGTCAATGACCATCTCTTCTTCATAAGGTCAGAAGTGGTGATATTCACTGATGATTGCAGTGTTCAGTTCCATTTATAACTCCTCAAATAATGAAGCAGTTCATGCCTGTATGCAGCAAGACCTAAACAACATTCAGACTTGGGCTGATCAGTGGCAAGTTAAGATTTGTGCCACACAAGTGCCAGGCAATGTACTAACTCCAACAAGAGAAATTCTAACCACCTCTCCTTGACATTCAATAGCATACTACTGTTGAATTCTATTTTTAATTCTTACACAGTATGCAGGTGTCGCTGGCTAGGCCAGCATTTATTGTCCATGCCTAATTGCCCTCGAGAAGATGGTGATGAGCCACCATCAATCCCCCATCAATATTCTAGGGGTCACAATCGAACAGAAAGTTAACTGGACCAGCCACATAAATAAGAACATAAGAAATAGAAGCAGTAGGCCATTTCGCTCCTCGAGCCTGCTCCATCATTCAATAAGATCATGGCTGATCATACTGTGGCCTTAACCCCACTTTCCTGCCTCCACACCACCACCCCCCCTCCCAATAACCCATGACTCCCTTGTAGATCAAAATTATGTATAACTCAGCCTTGAATATATGTAATAACCCAGCCTCCACTGCTCTCTGGGGAAGAGAATTCCAAAGATTAACGACCCTTAGAGAAGAAATTCCTCCTGACCTCCGTCTTAAAAGGGACACCCCTTATTTTGAAACTATGCCCCCTAGTTCTAGATTCCCCCACGTGAGGAAACATCCTCTCAGCATCTTACCCTGTCAAGCTCCCTCATTCTTCTAAACTCCAGTGAGTATAGGCCCAACCTGCTCAACCTTTCCTCCTAAAACACCTTCATCCCAGGAATCAGCCTAGTGAATCTTCTCTGAAATGCTTCCAATGCAAGTATATACCTCCTTAAGTAAGGAGGCCAAATCTGCACATAATACTCTAGGTGCTGTCTTACCAATGCCCTGTCCACTTGTAGCAAGACTTCCCTACTTTTATACTCCGTTCCCCTTGCAGTACAGGCCAACATTCCATTTGCCTTCCTAATTACTTGTCGCACGTGCATGCTAACTTTGTGATTCATGTACAAGAACACCCAAATCCCTCTGTACCACAGCATTCTGCAGTTTCTCTCCATGTTAATAATATTGTGCTTTTTTATTCTTCCTGCCAAAGTGGACAACCTCACATTTTCCCACATTATACTCCATCTTCCAATTTTTTGCCTACTCACTTTATCTATATCTCTTTGGAGACACTGTGTCCTCCTCACAACTTGCTTTCCTACCTAACATCATCCTCAAATTTGGCTAAAATACACTCAGGTTGTTCATCCAAGTCATTAATATAGATGGTAAATAGTTGAGGCCCCAGCAAAATGAAAGTCAATGGAAATTGACACTCCACTAGTTACAGTTTGCCAACCTGAAAATGCTCCATTTATCCCGACTCTCTGTTTCCTGTTAGTTAGCCAATCCTCTATCCATGCTAATATATTATCCCCAACACCATGAGCTCTTAAAGAACAGAAAGTGCTGGAAATACTCAGCAGGTCTGGCAGCATCTGTGGAGAAAGAAACAGTTAACACTTCAGGTCTGTGACCCTTCATCAGAACACAGACCTGAAACGTTAACTCTGTTTCTCTCTACACAGATGCTGCCAGATCTGCTGAGTATTTCTGGCACTTTCTGTTCTCATTTCAGAGTTCCAGCATCTGGAGTATTTTGCCTTATTACCATAAGCTCTTATCTTGTGTAGTAACCTATTATGTGGCACTTTAGCGAATGCCTTTTGGAAATCCAAATGCACTACATCTACTGGTTCCCCTTTATCCACCCTGCTTGTTACATTTTCAAAGAATTTTAATAAATTTGTCAAACACAATTTCACTTTCATAAAACCATGCTGACTCTGCCTGATTGCGTTATGAATTTCTAAATGTCCCGCTACTACTTCCTTAATGAATTCTAGCATTTTCCCAATGACAGATGTTGGGCTAACTGGTCTATAGTTTTCTACTTTCTGTCGTTTCCCATCCCCCGCACCCACCGCAACCCCCCCCCCCCCCCCCCACTTCCTTCAATAGAGATGTTACATTTGCTGTTTTTCAATCCACTGGGACTTTCCCAGCATCTAGGGAATTTTGGAAGATTACAACCAATGCATCCACTATCTCTGCAGCCACTTCTTTTAAGATCCTAGGCTGCAGGCCGTCAGATCCAGGGAACTTGTCAGCCTTCGTCCCATTAGTTTTCCTCATACTTTTTCTCTAGTGATAGTGATTGTTTTAAGTTCCTCCCTTCCTTTTCCCTCTTGATTTTCTATTTTTCTGCTATTCTTGGGATGCTTTTTGTGAAGAAAGTTACAAAATACTTGTTCAAAGTCTCTGCCATTTTCTTGTTTCCCCATTATTAATTCCCCAGTCTCATCCTTTAAGGGATCAACACTTATTTTAGCGCCTCCCTTCCTTTTTATATATTTGTAGAAGCGTTTACTGTGTTTTTATATTTCTTGCTAGTTTACTCTCATACTCTAATTTCTCCCTCTTTATTTTTTAGTCATCCTCTGCTGGTTTCTAAAATCTCTGGCCTACTACTAATCTTTGCAGCATTGTAAGCCTTTTCTTTCAATCTGATACCATCCTTAACTTCCTTAGTTAGCCACAGATGGTACATCCTTTTCATAAGTCTTTCTTTCTCAATGGAATGTATCTTTGTTGAGAGTCATGAAATATCTCCTTAAATGTCTGCCACCGTCTTACCTTTTATCCTATTTTTCCAGTCCACTTTAGCCAACTGTCTTCATACCATTGTAATTACCTTTAAATTTAAGACACTAATTGGTCAGATCCAAACTTCTCACCCTCAAATTGAATGCAAATTCTACCATGTTATGATCACTCTTGCCTCGAGGATCCTTTACTATGTGGTCATTTATTAATTCAGTCTCATTACACATTACCAGGCCTAAAAGTTGTGAAGAAGGGTCACTGACCTGAAACGTTCTCTGCTTCTCTCTCCACGGATGCTGCCAGACCTGTTGAGTATTTCCAGAATTTCTTGTTTTTATACTAAAAGTGCCTACTCCTGGGTTGATTCTAAGAAACTGTCCCTAATATGAACTCATCCTCCAGGCTACCATTGCCAATTTAATTAGTCCAATCTATATGAAGATTAAAATCACCCACGATTATTACAGTACCTTCCCTACAAGCCCCCATTATTTCTTAATTTATGTTCTGTTCTATTGTGTAGCTACTGTTAGGGGGCCTATAATACTGTGGCTATGAGAGCAAGTCAGAGGCTGGGTATTCTGTGGTGAGTGACTCACCTCACAACTGCTCAAAGTTTTTCCATCACCTAAAAGGCACAAGTCAGAAAATATATGGATACCCTCCATTTGCCTGAATGAGTGCAGCTCCACCAACACTCAAGAAGCTCAGCATCATCCAAGACAAAGCATCCCACTTGATAAGACCCCATCCACCACCTTAAACATTCACTCACTCCACCAGCAGTGCAAGATGGCTGCAGTGTGTACCATCTACAAGATTCACTGCAGCAACTCACTGTGGCTTCTTCGACAACACTTCCCAAACCTACAACCTCTACCACCTAGAAGGACAAGGACAGCAGGTGCATGGGAACACTAAAGCCTGCAAGTTCCCCTCCAAGTTTCACACCACCCTGACTTGGAAATATATAATTCCTTCATTGTCGCTGGGCCAAATTGCTAGAGCTCCCTAAACCACATGGACTACAGCGGTCCAAGGCAACAGCTCCCCATCACCCTCTCAAGAGTGTTAAGGAATGGACAATAAATGCTGGCCTCGTCAGTGATGTCCATATACTGTGAATGAACAAATAAAATAAAACAAACATGAAAAGGACAGCATAAGATCGGGCCTACTCCATTCAGTCAACAGTGCACCCTCACACCATTCAATCACATCCTAACATCATTAACAGCTAGGAAAGGCAAAAGAGAGAAATATCTGCAGCCAGTTCAAGAAATATTTTGGAAGATTCCTCTCCATCTCACTAACACAATCACAAACTGCTTGCAACTTACGCCCTATAACTGGAGATCTCCTGTCAAGAACTGTCAGTTCTCTTTTAAAGGAACGTAGCAAAACTGTACTAATCACATCTCAATATTTTTCCAGAGGATTATGACTTTACAAGAAATATTTCTAGTATCTAACCTAATGCTTTGCCTACAGATTTATAAGCATAGCTATTAGTCCTCCCAGGCATATCAATTTCAAATACTCTATCCAACTTGTATCCAATCACTTTTAAAAACCTTAGCCATTTTCCTTTGCCTACATTACTTCAAAGAACCCTACCACGAGAACATATGCTGACACCCAAGAATTGTTGTCACCATCTACAGATCCTAGTTATCCTTAAGAATTAAACTGAATGCAATACTACAAATGCAGACGTACCAGAGCCATAGACAGCCTCAGTATCGAACATACATACGAATTAGGAGAAATCGGTCATTCGGCCCCTCTAGCCTGCTCTGCCATTCAATAAGATCATGGCTGATCTGTTTGTCTTGAATTCCACACTCCCATCTACCGCTGATAACCTTTGATTCCCTTGCCTAACAAGTATCTATCTACCCCCGCCTTAAAATTATTCAATGACCCTGCCTCGACCACCTTCTGAGGCACAAAGTTTCAAAGTCGCAGAACCCTCTGAAAAGATTTCTCATCTCTGTCCTAAAAAGGAGACCCCTAATTGTAAAACAGTGCCCCTTAGTTCTGGACAAGAGGAAACATCCTTTCCACATCCACCTTGTCAAGAACATTCAGGATCTTACATACTTTAATCAAGTGTCCCCTCACTCTTCTAAACTCCAGTGAAAACAAGCCCAGCCTGTCCAACCTTTTCTCATAAGACAACACACTCATTCCAGTTATCAATCCAGTAAACCTCCTCTGAACTGCCTCCAAAACTTTCACATCCTTCCTGAAATAAAGAGACCAAAACTGCACGCAGTAGAGATGTGGTCTCACCAATACCCTGTATAACTGAAGCATAACATCCTTACTTTTATTTTCAATTCCTCTCATAATAAAGATAGCATTCCATTAGCCTTCTTTATTACTTGCTGTACCTGTATACTAACTTTTTGTGACCCATGCACTAGAACACCTAGATCCCTCTGCACCTTGGAGTTCTGCAGTCATTCTCTGTTTAAATAATACTCTGCTTTTTTATTCTTCCAGCCAAAGTGAACAACTTCATATTTTCCCACATTATACTCCATCTGCCAGATTTTTGCTCACTCACTCAACCTATCTATATCGGTCTGCAAACTCCTTATGTCCTCTTCACAACATACTTTCCTATCTATCTTTGTATCAGCAAACTTAGCTACTATGCCATCACTCCCCTCAGCTAAGTCATTGATATAAATTGTAAAAAGTTGAGGCCCCAGCACAGACACCTGCAGAACTCCACTCGTCACATCCTGCCAATCTGAAACTGACCCATTTATGCATACTGTCTGTTTTCTGCCAGCCAATCTTCTATCCATGCTAATATGTTACCCACTACACCATGAGCTCCTACTTTGCGCAATAACCTTCTATGTAGCACCTTGTCAAATGCCTTCTGGAAATCCAACTACGTCAACGGATCTCCTTTATCCACGGCACATGTTACTCCTTCAAAGAACTCCAATAAATCAGTTAAACATGATCTCCCTTTCACAAATCCATGCTGACTATTCCCAATTAATCACAGAATCACAGAATAATACAGTGCAGAAGAGGCCCTTCGGCCCATCGAGTCTGCACAGATGCATTAAAACACCTGACCTGTCTACCTAATCCCATTTGCCAGCACTTGGCCCATAGCCTTGAATGTTATGACATGCCAAGTGCTCATCCAGGTACTTTTTAAAGGATGTGAGGCAACCTGCATCTACCACCCTCTCAGGCAGGGCATTCCAGACCGTCACCACCCTCTGGGTAAAAAAGTTCTTCAAGTCCCCCTTAAACCTCCCGCCCCTCACCTTAAACTTGTGACCCCTCGTAACTGACCCTTCAACTAAGGGGAACAGCTGCTCCCTATCCACCCTGTCCATGCCCCTCATAATCTTGTACACCTCAATCAGGTCACCCCTCAGTCTTCTCTGCTCCAGCGAAAACAACCCAAGCCTATCCAACCTCTCTTCATAGCTTAAATGTTCCATCCCAGGCAACATCCTGGTGAATCGCCTCTGCACCCCCTCCAATGCAATCACATCCATCCTATAATGTGGCGACCAGAACTGCACACAGTACTCCAGCTGTGGCCTGACCAAAGTTCTGTACAACTCCAACATGACCTCAGCAGGTCTGGCAGCATCTGTGGAAAGAGAAGCAGAGTTAACGTTTCAGGTCAGTGACCCTTCTTCGGAAGGTAGGAATATACTTATCCTGAGTATTCTGAAATATCCACTTGAATGCCTGCCACTGCTTCTCTATTGATCTACCTCCTAGACAAGTAACTCAGTTTACTTCAGCTAGCTCAGCTTTTATGCCCACATAGTTGCCCTTATTTAAGTTTAAATATTAGTCTTAGACTCACTCTTCTCTCTTTCAAACTGGATGTAAAATATTGTGGTCGCTGCTACCTAGAGCATCCTTTAATTTGTACTCAAATGGCCTCACAAAACAACCTATAATCCTTCTACTTTTCCTACAGCTACCTCAAATTTGCACTCTTAACAAATGATCAATAACTATCCCCACGTTTCTTCCTTGATTAAGAACCGTCACGTTTGAGGATTTTCCGACCATTTTGCACAGAAAAGATTTAAGTAAAAAATCAATTTTAAGTAGATTTTAAAGCAATTTACAAAAATTTTAAAAACATTTCGGTGAAAGCTAAATAATAGGTTAATGAGATAAACTTCGATGTTCCCCCTACAATGTAAAGAATAGCAATTAATTAACGTAATCAGTAAACACCTCACACCCATTGTGTTAAGAAATGTCTGGCCCTGTGTGCTCTGACAGGCTTTCCCTTCTGCCTGCCAACATAGAGATAAAAATAGAGATCACAGAATCTTACAGAACAGAAGGAGACCATTCAGCCCATCACGTCTGTGTCGTCTTTTTGAAAGAGCTATCCAATTAGTCCCGCTTGCCTGCTCTATCCCCATAACCCTAAAAATGTTTCCTTAAATCGAAACACTCACTGACAGTGAGGTCCAGTTAAGGCAACAAAGTCAGTCAGATTTTTACCCAGAAAGCTGCAAGGGTAAACTTTGGCTAGGCTCAGAAAGAGAGTGCAGGAGTTTAGTTATTCGTTATTTTCTTTAACTCAAGCATGACAACCACCAGACATGGGGAAGCATAACATGTTCATTCCTTCACATAATAATACAAAAGTCAAGTTGTTCTGATTAAATTTAGAGAGTCTGACCACAATTGTTGCTCTGTACGCATATCTGAAACAAAGCGACACCATCATTCATAACAAGCCTCATCTTACCAGGTGCTTTCTTGATTTGATTAATACAAAGATTGAAGTGGCATATGGGTGTGGGGCACGAAAGGATGAATATCCAGTTCATATCACAAAGAGGTACTAGTGATAAAGTCTTGGGTTATGTTGTCACATAAATAGATACCAGGCAATAAGAATCCATTCTGAAATGTAAAGAGCATGGGATCCAATTACTGCTGCAACTAACACTGCTGATCCAGAGAAACAGCTTCCATGTAACAAAAAAAAGTATTAATATACTGCACTGGAAGCAAGGGTGGAGGAAGCGGAGGCTCTAGCCACAATCTTTCAAATATGGGAGTTATGCCAAAGGATTGGAGGGTCACAAATGTTACAAAAAGGTAGAAAGGGATACACTCAGTAACTAGAGACCAGTCAGCCCAATGCTAGCGGTGGGGAAACATAGAGACAATAATCCAGGACAAAATTATCACTTGGAAAAAAATAGATTCATAAACCTCAGGCCAGCTTGGATTCGTTAAAGACAATCAAGTTTGTCATGCAGGATTTGAGTTCTTTGGTGAAATAACTGAAAGGGTTGTTGAAGGTAGTGCAGTTGATGCTATGTATATGGACTTTCAAACGGTGATTGATAATTGATAATGTATCACATAATAAGACTTACTAGCAAAGACCACGTGATTAATGAGGCAGTCACAGCATGGATACGAAATTGGCTAAGAGACAGAATGCAGAGCAGTAGTGAACGGTTGTTTTCAGACTGGAGGGAAGCACATAGTGGTGTCCCCCAAGAGTCGGTATTAGAACCACTGCTTTTTGGTATATATTGATGACCTGAACTTGGATATAAAGGGTATAATTTCAAAGTTTGCAGATGACACAAAACTTGGATACGCAGTAACACTGAGGCGGATAGTAAACAACAAGAGGACAGACACGTGGCAGATGAAATTTAATGCAGAGAGTCAGAATCAATGCATTTAGGAAGGAAGAATTAAGAGAGACAATATATGCTACATGGTACAGTTTTAAAGTGGATGTAAAAACAGAGACATACACAAATCGAATCTTTGATGTGGTCAGGACAATTTGCTTGAAGGATGAATATCCAGTTCAGGATAAGGTTGTTAAAAGACATAAGAGATCCTGGGCTATATAAATAGAGACAGAGACCCAGATTTCACAGTCAGCAGCGAAGCAACAGTGCCTGCAATTGACCTTGAGGAAAGCTGCCCACAATGACCTAGTGATCCCTGTGATGTGAATCTCCCTTTCCTGACATCAGTTGGAATCTGGTGCCAAGCCAAGAGGATTTCCAGGTGTCCAGCAAGTGATGTCATCAAACAGGATAAGCAGCCGATCACATTTAAGATTCTGACAGACAGCAAATCGGGAAGTAAAATGCACTGAATTTTTCACTTTGAATTAAAATTTCAGAGATCGAAATAAATGTTTGGGAATAAAATAAAAGCTGAATCAACTTTAAGAAATTTAAAAATATGGAAATTATCATAATGGAGAAATTTGACATTCCACAAACATAAACATTAGTTTTTCAGAGCTAGTGAGGCTGGTCAGCAGTAATTATAAACTTAATATGCCACTAAAACCCCAGTAACACCTCATTCAACAAGG
This sequence comes from Heterodontus francisci, assembly GCF_036365525.1. Classification (NCBI taxonomy): domain Eukaryota; kingdom Metazoa; phylum Chordata; class Chondrichthyes; order Heterodontiformes; family Heterodontidae; genus Heterodontus; species Heterodontus francisci. The sequence goes on along the minus strand of NC_090379.1, from coordinate 92,447,810 downwards.
TCTAACTTTTTCAAAGTTTTTTTTTAACAAGTAAGACTAATAACGTAAAATGTCAAGTTTTTGATCAGTTCAGCGATTTCGACTTGATTGGGTCGAGGGTCTACAATAGCGCACCCTATGGAAAAAGCATAGAATCACTGACAGAAATATCTGGATTTTCACATTCAAATACGTATGGACTCCAGAAGTTGCTGTCAGTTTCAGAGGAGTAAGGATGGCAAACACAGACAGTTTTGCCAACATTAGTATCACAAAATCTGGACCTTAGAGTACAAAAGCAAGGAGGTTAATGTAAACCACTGGTTAGGCCTTAGTTGGTATTGTATCAAATAAGAGGGTGAAGAGCAAATTTACTAAAATTGTACCAGGGATGAGGGTCTTCAGTGTAATGGAGAGTCTAGCGATGTTGGGATTTAGTTAAATTAACACAATAAAGATGACAGGATAGGTGATGCGTCACGCGTGCAGTATGTGGGAGCACCTGGATGCCACTGCAATCCATGGCAACCACGTCTGTAGTAAGTGTCTGCAGTGTGAGGAGCTTTGACTCAGAGTCATTGAGCTGGAGTGTGAGGTGCAGACACTGTGATGCATTAGGGAGGTAGAAAGTTACCAGGGCACTTTGTTCCAGAAGGCAGTCACACCCCTTACAATGTCATCTGTTTTGGTCAGTAGTCAGAGACAGGAGGATGTGACTGCGAGCCAGGCAGGTAAGGGGGTCGAGAAGGCGGGAGTGCAGGAGCCTCGAACTTGTTGCTCACTTGCAAGGTCTGAGGTTCTTGCAGCTTGTGCGGACAAAAGCGAAGGCTGTAGTGTGGATGAGCAGACTGACCATGGCACCATGGTACAGGAAGCCGTTCAAGTTGGGGGGAGCAAAAAGGAATGAAGTAGTAGTAGGGGAGAGTATAGCGAGGGGGATTGACACAGTTATCTGCAGCAAAGAGCGAAAGTCCAGAAGGCTATGTAGCCTGCCCGGTGCCAGGGGTCGAGACATCTGCTCAGGACTGGAGAAGAACTTACAATAGGAGGGCGAGGATCCAGTCATCATGGTCCATTAAGGTACCAACGACATAGGCAGGACAAGAAAAGAGGTTCTGCATTGTCAGTATGAGGACCTAGGCACCAAATTAAGAAGCAGAACCTCAAAGTTAATAATCTCTGGATTATTACCTGAGCCACATGCAAATTGGAGTAGGGCAACTAAGACTAGAGAAATGAATGCATGGCTCAAAGACTGGTGAGGTAGAAGTGGGTTCCAGTTCATGGGGCACTGGCACCAATACTGGGGAAAGTGGGGGCTGTGCCGTTGTGATGTTCTATATCTGAACCATGCTAGGACCAATATTCTAGCGAGTCACATAACTAGGGAACTAGAGAGGGTTTTACACTAAATAGTGGGGTCAAGGGATCAAATTTGGGAAGATGTGGTGAATCAAAGAGTAGAGACAAGGCAAGAGAGAAAGGATAGACCATGACAGGAAGGGACAGCAAGTACAAATCTGAGAATAAATCAGCAGACAAGGCTAGAGGTTACAAAAATAATAACAGGACAAAACTAAAGGCTCTGTATCTGAATGCACGTAGCATTCGAAACAAAACAGAGCAACTGAAAGCGCAAATAGAAATAACTAAGTACGATCAGATAGCCATTACAGAGACATGGCTACAGGATGACAGATTGGGACCTGAATATTGGAGGGTACATGACATTCAGAAAGGACAAGAAGCTAGGAAAAGGTGGAGGGGTGGCTCTGATAATTAATGATGGTATCAGCACAATGGAGAGGGATGACCTATGTGCAGGAAACCAGGATGTAGAAGCGGTTTGGGTCGAGATGAAAAATAATAAAGGCAAGAAGTCACTTGTGGGAGTGGTGTACAGGCCCCGACAACAGTAGGACAGGGTATAAAGGAAGAAATAATGGGAGCTTGTCAGAAAGGTATGCCGATAATCATGGGGGATTTTAATCTACACATAAACTGGAAAAATCAGATGGGCAAAGGTAGCCCAGATGAGGAGTTCATAGAATGTTTTCAGGATAGTTTCTGAGAACAGCACGTTCTGGAGCCAGAGAGCAGATTATACTAGACCTTGTATTGTGCAACGAGATAGGATTAACTAATGACCTCATAGTTAAGGCGCCCCTAGGTAGCAGTGATCATAATATTATTGAATTTTACATTCAATTTGAGGAAGAGAAGAGTGGGTTTAAGACTAGTATTTTAAACTTAAATAAGGGCAATTATGAAGGCATGAAAGCAGTGCTAACAAATGTGAACTGGCAAAGTAGGTTAAGGGATAGATCAATACAGATGCAGTGGCAGACGTTTAAGGGGATATTTCAGAAAAAGAATAGATGCATTCCAACAAGAAAGAAAAATTCCAAGGGGAGAACCCATTATCCCACCATTTCTCATCTCGAACCAAACCGCTTCGACATCCTGGTTTCCTGAACTTAGGTCATCCAACTCTATTGTGCTAATACCATAATTAATTAACGGAGCTACCCCTCCACCTTTTCCTAGCTTCCTGAATGTCATGCACCCTTCAATATTCAAGTCCCAATCTATGTCATCCTGTAGCCATGTCTCTTTAATGGCTATCAGATCGTACTTATTTATTCCTATTTATTTAATTTTATAACTAAAAGAGTTTAAAATAGTATCCAACTTTAAAAAAAAAGCATATAATTGTGCAAAGGCAGGTGGCAGATCAGAAGATGGAACCAGAATATAAAAAGCAGCAAAGAATGACTAAAAGAATGAGGGAAAAATTAAGAATACCAGAGAAAGCTGGCTAGAAATATAAAAACTGATACTAAGAGTTTCTATAGATATTTTTAAAAAGAGTCAACAAAGTGAGCATTGGTCCAACAGTAAGTGAGTCTGGGGAATTAATAAGGAGATGAATTGAACAGGTATTTTGCATTGCTGTTTAGTATAGAGGATACAAGTAACATCCCTGAAATAGCTGTAAATCAGGAAATGGAAGGGAGGGAGGAACTCAAGAAAATTACAATCACTAGGGAAGTGGTACAAATTGTTGGAGCTGTGAGCTGACAAGTCCCCGGATCCTGGTGGACTTCATCCTAGGGTCTTAAAAGAAGTGGCTAGTGAGATAGTTGATGCGTTAGTTTTAATTTTCCAAAATTCCCTAGATTCAGAGAAGGTACCATGAGATTGGAAAATAGCCATTGTAACTCTATTATTCAAAAAAGGAGGTAGACAGAAAGCAGGAAACTACAGGCCAGTTAGCTTAATATCTGTCACAGGGAAAATGTTAGAAGCTATTATTAAAGACGTTATAGCAGGGCACTTAGAAAAGTTCAAGGTAATCAGGCAGAGTCAACATGGTTTTGTGAAAGAGAAATCATGTTTAAGCAATTTATTGGAGTTCTTTGAAGAAATAACCTGTGCTGTGGATAAAGGAGAACTGGTGGATGTACTGTACTTGGATTACCAGAAGTATTTGATAAGGTGCCACATCAAAGGTTATTGTGGAAAATAAAAGCTCATGGTGTAGGGGGCAACATTTTCACATGGATAGAAGATTGGCTAGCTAATAGGATACAGAGAGTAGGCATAAATGGGTCTTTTTCTGGTTGGCAAGATGTAACGAGTGGTGTGCCACAGGGATCTGTGCTGGCACCTCAACTTTTTACAATTTATATAAATGACTTGCATGAAGGGATCAAAGGTATGGTTGCTAAACTTGCTGACGACAAAAAGATAGGTAGGAAAGTAAGTTGTGAAGAGGACATAAGGAGGCTACAAAGGAATATAGATAAGTGAGTGGGCAAAGATCTGGCAAATGAAGTATAATGTGGGAAAATGTGAAACTGTCCATTTTGGCAGGAAGAATAAAAAAGCATATTATCTAAATGGTGAGAGATTGCAGAGGTTATACAGGGCATTGGTAAGACCACATCTGGAGTACCGTGTACAATATCGGTCTCCTTATTTAAGGAAGGATGTAACTGCATTAGCAGTTCAGAGAAGGTTTACCATACCAATAGCTGGAACGAGCAGGTTGTCTTATGAGGAAAAGTTGGACAGGCTAGGCTTTTATCCGCTGGAGTTTAGAAGAGTAAGAGGCAACTTGATTGAAACATATAAGATTCTGAGGGGTCTTGACAGGGTGGATGTGGAAAGGATGTTTCCTCTTGTGGGTGCATCTGGAACTAGGGGTCACTGTTTAAAATAGGAGGTTGTCCATTTAAGACAGAGATGAGGAGAAATTTTTTCTCTGAGGGGTCGTGAGTCTTTAGAACTCTCTTCCTCTAAAGGTGGTGGTAGCAGAGTCTTTGAATATTTTTAAGGCAGAGGTAGATAGATTCTTGATAAGCAAGGGGGTGAAAGGTTATGGGGGTAGGCGGGAATGTAGAGTTGAGGTTACAATCAGATCAGCCATTATCTTGTTGAATGGCGGAGCAGACTCGAGAGGGCAAATGGCCTACTCCTGCTCCTAATTCATATGTTCGTATGTTCTCTTTAGAGCAAACAGTCAAGGGTTTATGAGGGACTTTAATAGAGTATATGGGGTTAAATCATTTACACTGGCGGGGGAGTTAGTAACCAGAGGGCATAGATTTAAAGGGAATTGGCAAAAGATCCAGAGGCAATATGCAGTGCACCGTGATCTGGAATTGACTGCCTGAAAGGGTGGTGGAAGCAGATTCAATATTACCTTTTAAATGGGAACTGGATAAATACCTAAAAAAAAATTTGCAGGGCTATGGGAAAAAAGCAAAAAAAATAGTAGGACTAATTGAATAGCTCTCTCAAAGAGGCAGCAAAGGCAGGATGGGCTGAATAGCCTTTTCTCTGCTGTATAATTTTATGATTCTAGATATAAAAGTTATGAAACTTGGTCTATTGCAAGTTAGACAAATATTTGATAGCACATTTAAGTAGGGGTGATCCATAAATAAGGAAACCTGTCTATAGATCTTAATAGCAAGTAAAAGTTTCCAGAAACTGGCTCTAGCTGTACAGACTCCACGGGAAAATAAAACAAGTTTAAAACACCCAGCATATTGTGAATACAGCAATGCTGATAGCCAGTTTACTAAAGCTGCAATTCCAGCACTTTCTTTAAAGTAAAACGCATTCTTATTATTTCAGAACAACAATTTAAAAATCGGAGGGGGCGGGGGAGGTAGTGAAGGCATCTGCTCAACAGGATTCAGATGCCCAGTCCCATCCACCTGCTGTTTACAAAGCAACAGTCACAGCCACAAGAGTCTCATCATTGCATCCATTAGTCCAGCTGATCTGGAGGAAGCTGTGCCAGAGGGGTTGGATATACTGTTGACCAAATATTATAAAAGTATAGATATTTTCCAGGGTGGTCCCTGCGGCTTTCCATTGTGGTTTGGATTTAGAGCACCCCAGTCTATCATGTCTTGGTCTCCTCAGTCATTGTAGTTTTGTAAAGTGTATATTTGAACACATGTGTAAGGAGCTTTTATTTCTCCAGTATTCACTCATTTTGTTCTCCTTCAATTTCACCCCCGCACCTCCACCCCCGCCCCCCCCCCCCCAACCAGTCATGGCTTTGGCTCTTGACTGGGAACGGTTCCTCAGGTTTCAAACACCCTGATATCTAGCACAAATGGTCATAATTCACAGCTGCCTTGACCAACAGCATTGACAGCTTATTTAACCACTTCACAGTTGAATCCAGTTGTACCTTCACTCAATAACCACACAGGCATAATTCCAACAGAGATCACTGGCAGCAATCAGAAGCAGTAACCCTAGTTGATTTTACCATCTGTGACCCATAGTATGCCGAGAATAATTGTAGTATCCTTTCTGCTATTTTGACTGAGATCAGCTAAAGTGACAGAGACCAGGAATTGAATCAGTCACCTTCATAACCCATGTTGCTCAGCTAGTCACTAAACCATGGAAGAACAGTGCTATTGGCTTACACTGGGCATCATATTTCAGTATGTTCTCCCCACCTTCCCTTCCACAACCCCTAGTGTGATCATGTACTTGATTAGAACTTTAAAATGCATCTTTCGAGAGCAGGAGAGCACAGGAACTTGGAGATCACTTTTAAACTGCTGTCTTTCATGCCAATTAAATTATTTTGCCACTGCCCAACTGAACTTCATAATTAAGCACCTTAAAAATGCAGATAATAATGCAGCATTTCTGTGCTCGATTCTTTCCTGCGAATCACGCACACACTCAGGATTAAAATTGGTAAATCCTAGTAGTTTCTACAAACGTGGAGAATGTGCATTTCGGTCTGATATGCTAAAAGTCTTAAAATACAGCCATTGGACTTGAATGAGAAACAGTCAAGTGCCTGGAATTGATGAATGGGCCAAACCACTTGCTTTCAATAACATCCCATGGAGATGTTTACAATACATTAACAACTGCACTTGTGTGGAGAAATGACATTTTGAATCCAGTGACTGTCTAACCACCTAAATGTACTTCTGAGACATGTTCTTCCAGAATACGTTGAAAGGAATATGAAGTCATATCTTGACATGAAGAGGAGTCCAGTCTGGAGCCATCAGAGTATAAAACTAGTCAAACAACTCCATGCTAGCATACAGCCATACAGGAGGACCAATGTTGAGGATTAGCACAGGGAAGCACCACTTCTGTTTAGATGTTGAGGAAATTAACACATTTATAATTAGACAAACCCAGATTTAGATTGGGGCACATCTCCAACCACCAGAAAATTGTACTCCTAACCACAGCCTCCGCCAGAGAGTGCACAAGGAGTGGAAGGGATGGGCAAGTCCACTGTTACATTGCAGAGTTGTCTCCAACAGCAAGTGTGTTCTTGCCATCAAGTTTATCATCTTGAATCTGGTATCTCGACCTGTCACTACAGGCCAGCAAAGCTCATTCACTATCCCTGGCAGGCAAAGATGCTTTCCAAACAAACAACGGGTTAGATCCCACACAGAGTCTGGGATCTTGCGTATGTACAGTTGCTTAAACCAATGACTTGGACATCTCAGTAGCTGCAAATGATAATACCCAACAGCTATTAACTAAGAAATAAAATATCACTGTTTTCCTTTTCCTCTCTAATTATTTTTAAAGGCTCACGGTTATCAAGATCTCTCATTAAATGAATATTGCTAACTTAATTAAAGCAGACACTTAATAAGCATTTTGTTCATTACTTGCACCCAACCAGATAAGGATCATAAATAGTTGTGTTCTATGTATATCAAGACAAATAAAGACAATGCCCCAGTACTCCAATTTGAAAGTCTCTTTGTATCATGGATCTTTCATGTTATGTGACATGGATTTAAATGCTCTTTTGTTGGTGTACTATGTGTCATTATTATTGCTGCCAATACTTGGATGTCAATGCAAGTAACAAAACTTAGCAACAGAATATCGACTTCACTGCTGTTATCTAGGATCAGTATGTGAATTTTGCGGGCTGCTTTACTGAACTTGTGTGTTTATAATTTGGTGCAGCTCCATGGAACAGGAGGTGTAAAGGATTGTTCCAGTAACAAAACAGTATTCTCCCTTCCTTGTTTCATCCTTACTTAGGGGCTTGACTTTTGATTCCCCCCCCCCCCCCCCTTTTGTTATGCAGTGAGTCCACAGAGTGCATTAGTGCAAACTGAGTTGAAGGTATCTTTGTGGCATGGGTTGGTAATTGGTTACCTACTGAAGGTAGGCAACAGAAAGTAGGGAACAAGGAACATTCTCCAATTGGTGGAATGTGACAAGTGCTGTTCACCAAGGATCTGTACTGGGGACTCAGTTTTTCACCGTATATTGTATGACTTGGATTAAGGGAAAGTTGCATATCAAAGTTTGCTAACTAAGTTAGGATGCACAGTAAGTTGTGTGGATGGGAACAGAAATTTAAAAGGGGGCAAAGACAAACTAAGTGAGTGGGCAAAACTATGGCAGATGGAGTTCAATGCGGGGAAGTATGAGGTGTGAGGATCTGAGAAAGGCAAAAGGAATACTTTTAATAATGGTGAAAAGTTAGGAACTGTGGAGCAGAAAAAGGATTTACATGTAACTGTGTATAAAAATATCACAAAGATACAGCACATATATAAAAAAAAAGCAAATTGAATGTTGGCCTTTATCTCAAGGGGGTTAGAATACAGAAGTGAAATTATGCTTCAGTTGTACTCTGTTGTAAGGCATACAGTTTTGGGCATCATACTGCAAGAAAAATATGTTGGCCTTGGAAGGGGTATGAGGACAGGTTACATAAACTTGATTTGTATTCCCTTGGGTTTAGAATGTTGAAGAGAAAATTACTCTAAATAGATAAAATAATCGAATCCCTTAATAAGATAGAGAAACCACTTCTTGTGAGGAACCCAAAACTAGGAAGCAAAATATTAAAATGAAAGCAAAATACTGCAGATGCTGGAAATCTGAAACAAAAACAAAAAGTGCTGAAAATACTCAGCAGGTCTGGCAGCATCTGTGGAGAGAGAAGCAAAGTTAACGTTTCAGATCTGATGAAAGATCAGAGACCTGAAACGTTAACTTTGCGTCTCTGTCTCCACAGATGCTGCCAGACCTGCTGAGTATTTTCAGCACTTTTTGTTTTTGTTGGAGCAAAATATTAAAGTAAGAGTTAGGTCATTTAAGAGCGAAATCAGGAACCATTTTTGCCACCGAGGGTAATTCTGGAATATATTCCGCCAAAAGGCAGTGAATTTTAGGTCAATTGAAATTTCCAAGGCTGAGATCAATAAGATTTTTGCTAGGTAAAGGATATCAAAGAATATTGAGCAAAGGTGGGTAAATGGAGTTGAAGTACAAATCAGCCATAGCTATCTCAATGGCAGATCAGGCCAGAGAGGCTGAATAGCCTACTCCTATGTACATACTACAGTATGGATTTGTTTTGACTGTGGTGTACCATTCAACAAAAATGTGTAGTCTATATTGTATAGAGGATAATAATTAATTGCTATATCAACATTCAGTTTGAAGGGTCATAAATTATAGTAGTAGCTGCTTGTGATGAGATGAACCTTAAGCTCTGCACCAAAACTCTGCTGCCATAGCCTAACTCACACTAAGTCCCGCTTATCTACCATCCCTGTGCTCGATGACTTACGTTGGCTCCTGAACCCACAATACCTCAATTTTAAATTCCAATCCTCGTGTTCAAATCCATCTGAGGCCTCACCCCTCTATATCTCTGTAAACTCCAGCCTGACAAGATCTCTACATTCCGCCAATTCTAGCTACTGTCGAATCCGGATTTCTTTTGTTTCACTATTGGCAGCCAGACCTTCAGCTGTTTAAGAACTAAGCTCTGGAATCCGCTCTTTAAACTTCTCTGTCTCTCCCCATCTCCTTTAAGTCACACTGTAAAACATACCATTTTGATCAAGCTTTTGGCCACCTGTTTTGATATCTCTATTTGGCTCAGTGTCAAATTTGTCTGATGCTCTTGTGCCCCAAGGCACTTCACTTTAGAGCGTTCTTCTTCTTCTTTGGCCTCCTTGTCTCGGGAGACAATGGGTAAGCGCCTGGAGGTGGTCAGTGATTTGTGAAGCAGCACCTGGAGTGTCTATAAAGGCCAATTCTAGAGTGACAGACTCTTCCACAGGTGCTGCAGATAAAATTGGTTGTTGGGGCTGTTACACAGTTGGCTCTCTCCTTGCGCCTCTGTCTTTTTTCCTGCCAACTGCTAAGTCTCTTCGACTCGCCATGCTTTAGCCCCGCCTTTATGGTTGCCCGCCAGCTCTGGCGATCACTGGCAACTGACTCCCATGACTTGTGATCAATGTCACAAGACTTCATGTCGCGTTTGCAGACGTCTTTAAAGCAGAGACATGGACGGCCAGTGGGTCTGGTACCAGTGACGAGCTCACTGTACAATGTGTCCTTGGGGATCCTGCCAGACCATGCGGCTCACATGGCCAAGCCATCTCAGGCGCCACTGGCTTAGTAGGGTGTATATGCTGGGGATGTTGGCTGCCTTGAGGACTTCGGTCACTAAATAAATGCAAGTTGTTGCGCTTGATCCAACACTAATATGAACACCCAAATGCTACAGGGAGTACCATCCTTTCAACAAGACAGTAAACGGAAACCTTTCCTTTTACTGCCTATCCTAGTAAGATGATAATATCCCAATAATAATGAATTAAATAAATATACAGGGCAACTCCAATTGGCTAACCAATATTCCCGAGAACCATTCCAACACCCTGCCTCTCCCAGCAATGAACCAGGTGGGTTGTGAATCTCCTATGAACCGCCCCCACCCCAAGAATTAATTCAATGTGAAGATTGGGGCGTTTTACCCCCACACAACATGGACTGACTGTCGACCAGGCCGCCTGGGAAAGCAGCAGAGGCACCTGCCCTGTCTGGCTGGGCCCCAACTCCAGGAAACGGCAAAGCCGTGCGGCCTGCTCCACTTTCTCAAACCACGGACTCGATTTCCTTCCTACGCCGTGGCTAAAACTGGACGGGAGGGCGGGTATCCACAACAACGGGGAGGGTCTTAAACAGGCCTATCCCTAATTTCATCCTACCCCGACCCGAGGTCTCCCTCAACACCGTTACCCGACACCAACAGCTCCCCGGGCCTCTTGCCCCCAACTACTCATCCTCGGGCCATCCTCCCCCCCCCCCCCCCCGACCCCTCTCCTCCCTCCCCTCACTCCAGCCCTGGCCTCTCTTACCCCCCACCACACCGCGGCCCTCGGCCCAGACATCTCCCCCTGCCTCCACACACCCCGGCCTTAGGCCCGGACCTCTTTCCCCCCCCCCGCGCCTCCACACGCCCCGGCCCTAGGCCCGGGCCTCCCCACACCGCCCACTCTGGCCCCTCTTACCCGACACCAGCAGCTCCCCGGCGCCGCCGCTGAACTCGATGGCGTTGACGCAGCCGAAGTGGCCGAGCAGGTCCTTCCTGAAGAGGTTCCTGCAGCCGGAAAGGCGCTGCCGCTGGAAAGCCTCCTTCAGAAAGCGGTCCCCGCTCAGCGCCCTACGGCCCAACAATCGCAGCAGCGACTCGGGCCGAGACGCGAGGCCGGGGCCAGGATCCCTCATCCTGCCGCCTCCCGCTCCGCTCACACACTGCTGCTGCTGCTCCTCATCGCCGCCGTGTGAATCCGGCCGCTCGGTTGCAGCTGATGACCCGGCAGAGCCTGAACCCGACATCAACACAACATACTGCAGCTCGAACCTCCTCCCCACTGAGCCGCTGATCCTCCCTCTCAACTGGAAGCAAAACAAAAAATTATTCCGTTTCAATTACAACCCAGAATTATTTCAGCATATCCAAAGGCTGGTTTTAACACACACAAACGCATCAGCAAAATTAATTACATCCTGCTTTTAGTCCCAAAAGGTTTGATCATCGCCCGCATAAACAATGCTCCAAGTTTCTGTGAAACCAGAGCTGTCAACATTAGGGAAAGGTTAAGGGGTGAGGTTTTTATGATCAGAAAGAAAGTGATAGGCTGAATTTGATTTTAAATTGAGTTTGGATTTTATTTTATAAGTATACATGTAAAATTTTAAATTAAATATATATAACATGTTTATGCAAATACAGAACTTGTATTCATTTAACACCTTTCAGAACATCTCAAAGCTATTTTGTTGTTGTTATTTACAGCTCCTCTGGACTCATCTTTTGTTTTGTTTTTCTTTGTCCCATTACCGCTCGCCTTGCAGCATCATTCCTTTTTCATTTAATCACTCTTGCCTTCCACTCGATCACAGACCATTCCGTTTGCCCTTGCCCCTGCCTCTATACTTGCTTATAAACTGTTAAATCTCGAATTTGTTCCAGTTCTGATGACAGGTCATCGATCTGAAACATCAACAGTTTCTCCACAGATGCTGCCTGAGCTGTTGAGTTTTTCCAGCATTTCTGTTTTTATTTTGAAATAAAAGCAAAATACTGCAGATGCTGGAAATCAGAAATAAAAACAGAAAGTGCTGGAAATACTCAGCAGGTCTGGCAGCATCTGTGGAGAGTGAAACAGAGTTGATGTAGTACTTCTGTTAAGTACTCACTGTGTGTAATGTACAGAAACGCAGCAGCCAATTTGAGCACAGCAAGGTCCCAAAAACAGCAATGCGATGAATAGCCATTTAATGTGTTTTAGTAATGTTGGTTGAAATATAAATATTGGCTAGGTCCCTGGGAAAATTTCCCTGCTCTTCTTCAAATAGTGTCATGAGAGTTTTTACATCCACCTGAGTGGGCAGAAGGGGCTTCGCGTTAACATCTCTTCCAAAAGACAGCACCAACCACAGTGTAGCACTCATTCAGTATAGCGTGGAAGTATTTTTTCCCAAAAATATACTTTATACATAAAAATCTGTAAAAAACATATTACTATCAGGCTGAATTTTGCACTCGAGTCATGGAGTGGGACTATGAAACATCAACCTTCTGACCGAGTGACAGGTGTTACCATTAAGCCAAGGCTGACACTCTAAGCCAAAATGAAGACTCACACACCATACTTTTAAAGTTAGTCTGTCGGATCAGATTCACCAAATGTCAGTTATTGAGAGTGACAATCATTCATGTAAATGTAATAAAAACAAGAAATGCTGGAAATACTCAGCAGGTCTGGCAGCATCTGTGGAGAGAGAAGCAGAGTTAATGTTTCAGGTCAGTGACCCTTCATCAGAACTGGCAAATATTAGAAATGTAATAGGTTTTAAGCAAATAAATCGGGGGTGGGGCAAGAGATAACAAAAGGGAAGGTGTTGTAGGACAGGGTCACAGAGAATAACTGACCAGAAGGCCATGGAGCAAAGGCAGACAGTATGTTAATGGTGTGCTGGAAGACAAAGTGTTAGTGCAGAGAGGGTGTTAATTGACAGAAAAATGAATGACCTTGGCCCAAAGCACAAACATGAAAAAAAACAGTGGGTAGGCACATGGTAAAAAAAGTGAATGATGAAACAAACTAGAATAAAATAAACAAATAAAAAAAAAAATAACTAAAAATTAAAATTAAAAGGGGGCCCCGTCATGCTTTGAAATTATTGAACTCAATGTTCAGTCCAGCAGGCTGTAGCGTGCCTAATCAGTAAATGAGATGCTGTTCCTCGAGCTTGCGTGTTGTTCACTGGAACACTGCAGCAAGCCCAGGGCAGATATGTGGGCCTGAGAGCAGGGGTGTGTGTTGAAATGGCAAGCAACTGGAAGCTCGGGGTCCTGCTTTCAGACTGAGCGCAAGTGTTCTGCAAAGCGGTCACCCAATCTGTGTTTGGTCTCTCCAGTGTTTGGTCTTCCTTTTTCCTCAACCAAGGATCCCCCCCCTGCCACTGTGGTTGACAGGGCCCTCAACCATGTCCGGCCCATTTCCCGCACCCCTTCCCCTCCCTCCCCGTACCACGACAGGGTTCCCCTTGTCCTCACTTTCCACCCCACCAGCCTCCACATCCTCCGCCATTTCCGCCACCTCCAGCGTGATGCCACTACCAAACGCATCTTCCCCTCCCTTCCCCTGTCCGCATTCCAAAGGGATCATTCCCTCTGCGACACCCTGGTCCACTCCTCCATTACCCCCAACACCTCATCCCCTTCCCCACAGCACCTTCCCATGCAATCACAGGAGGTGTAGTACCTGCCCCTTTACTTCCTCTCTCCTCACTGTCCAAGGCCCCAAACACTCCTTTCAGGTGAAGCAGTGATTTACTTGTACTTCTTTCAATTTATTATACTGTATTCGCTGCTCACAATGTGGTCTCCTCTACATTGGGGAGACCAAATGCAGATTGGGTGACCACTTTGCAGAACACCTGTGCGCTCAGTCCGAAAGCATGACCCCGAGCTTCCGGATGCTTGCCATTTCAACACAACCCCTGCTCTCATGCCCACATATCTGTCCTGGACTTGCTGCAGTGTTCCAGTGAACATCAATGCAAGCTTGAGAAACAGCATCTCATTTACCGATTAGGCACACTACAGCCTGCTGGACTGAACACTGAGTTCAATGATTTCAGAGCATGACTGGCCCCCCTTTTAATTTTAATTTTAATTTTTAGTTATTTTTTCTTTTTTCTTTATTTATTTTATTTTAGTTTGTTTCATCATTAATTTTTTTACCATGTGCCTACCCACTGTTTTTTTTTCATGTTTGTGCTTTGGGCCAGGGTCGTTCATTTTTCTGTCAATTAACACCCTCTCTGTGCTAACGCTTTGTCTTTCAGCACACCATTAACATACCGTTTGCCTTTGCTCCATGACCTTCTGGTCAGTTATTCTCTGTGACCTTATGTCCTATCAACCTTCCCTTTTGTTATCTCTTGCCCCACCCCCACTTTATTTGCTTAAAACCTATTACATTTCTAATATTTACCAGTTCTGATGAAGGGTCACTGACCTGAAACGTTAACTCTGCTTCTCTCTCCACAGATGCTGCCAGACCTGCTGAGTATTTCCAGCATTTCTTGTTTTTATTTCAGATTTCCAGCATCTGCAGTATTTTGCTTTTATTATTCATGTAAATGTATTACCTTCACTGTCGTATGCCATTCTTAACAATAACTTACATGTCAATGCATTTGTATTCACCACTTTCTTGTTGATCATCAATATGACTCCAATTTGTCCATAGTGTTAATAAATATAATTGACTGATGCGGCAGAGCACAATTGGCAGGCCAAAAAACAATTCTCATCCTCTGAAGATAATGGGTGTTTATGAGTAAGACATTTTTAAAAAGAATTGCTGATGGACCTCATTTTGCAGAGGGAACATAATAATGTAATTTTGTTTTTGGAATGCAAATGGCATTGCAACATGCCTCAGAAGGTGGTGGAGGCTGGGTCATTGAATAATTTTAAGGCAGGGGTAGATATATTCTTGTTATGCTAGGGAATCAAAGGTTATCAGGGATAGATGGGAGTGTGGAATTCGAGACACAAACAGATCAGCCATGATCTTATTGAATGGCAGAGCACGCTAGAAGGGCCAAATGGCCTACTTCTGCTCGTCTAAGATTCTTTAATAATATAATCTAAATCTCAAAGCTAAATTACTACCAGTACGATCTGTAGAGAGAGAAGCAGAGTTAATGTTTCAGGTCTGTGACCTTTCATCAGAACTGGCAAAGGTAAGAAAAGTATTAGGTTTTAAGCAAGTGAAGCGGGGTGGGGGGGTTGTTGGTGGGGAAAAGAACAAAATGGAAGGTGTGTGATAGAGCAGAGGGCAGGAGAGAATAAATAACAAAGCTTTCATGGCATAAAGGCAAAGAGTGTGTTAATGCTTGTGGTGAAAGACAAAGCATTAGTCCAGAGAGAGTGTTGATGGCAGAGTAATGAGCAACTCTGTACACATGAAAAAACAGACACATGGTTAAAAAATAAAATAAAATAATAAAAAAAAGAAAAATATTAAAAAGGCCAGTCATGCTCTGAAATTGTTGAACTTAAGATTGAGTTCACAAGGCTGTAGAGTGCCTAATTGAAAGATCAGGTGCTGCTCCTCGAGCTTGTTGATGTTAGAAGGTAAAAGGGCAGGTATTACACCTCCTGCAATTGCATGGGAAGGTGACCAGGTGTCAGGGGTGATGGAGGAGTGGACCAGGGTGTCGCGGAGGAAACGATCCCTTTGGAATGCTGACAAGGGAGGGGAAGAGAAGATACATTTGGTGGTGGCATCATGCTGGAGGTGGCGGAAATGGCAGAGGATGATCCTTTGGATGTGGAGGTTGGTGGGGTGGATAGTGAGGGCAAGGGGAACCTTGTCATGGTTCTGGGAGGGAGGGGAAGGGGTGAGGGCAGAAGTGCGGGAAATAGATCAGACACAGTTGAGGGCCCTGTCAACCACAGTGGGGGTAATCCTTGGTTGAGGAAAAAGGAAGACATATCAAAAGCACTGTTGTGGTAGGTTGAATCATTAGAACAGATGCATCGGAGATGGAGAAACTGGGAGAATGGGATGGAGTCCTTACAGGAAACAGGGTGTGAGGAAGTGTAGTCGAGGTAGCCATGGAAGTCTTATAATGAATATTAGTGAACAGCCTATCCGCAGAGTGCACCAGCAGTGTCCTCTCACAAGCAAGCACCACAAGCATTGAGGCTATGACCATCCGCCATCAGCTTAATTGCATTGGTCATATATTTCGGATGTCAGATACCAGGCTCCCAAAGTAGGTCATCTTCTCCCAGCTCAGTCAGGGCAGATGCACCAGAGGAGGACAGAAGAAGCGCTTCAAGGACGTGCTGAAAGCCATCATGAAGAAATGCAACATTGACATCAACTCCTGGCAAACCATCACCCTGGACTGAACCAGTTGGTGGCAGAGTCTGTGGGAAGGATCCCAGCATTCTGAGACTCAACAACAACAACAAAATGAAGAGGAAAAGCGAGAGCGGCAGAAAGAACAAGCCATGACCCGAATTCATAATACATGGCTAGACATCCCACATGACAACAAATCCCCTACGTGCCCTAAAGTCTGTAGATCCTGAATCGGCCTCATAGCCACCATCGGACTCATGGAAGACAATCATTATCACCTACAAGGGATAGCCAATAATAGTTTTTCTCTTATCTCCCCTAATGCCCTCTCCAAGTTCATCTTGTCAATGAGGCCCAGCTCCTGCCCCCTTGACCTTATTCCCACTAACCTGTTGACCACTCTACTTCCCTTCCTGGCTCTCATGTTAACTGATATTGTTAATGGTTCTCTTGCTTCAGGTACCCTTTCCTTTAAATCTGCCATCATCATCCCTCTTCTCAAAAGACCCCTTGACCCTTCTGTCCTTGCAAATTACTGCTCCATCTCCAACCTTCCTTTCTCCTCCAAAGTCCTTGAATGTGTTGTCGCCTCTCAAATCCAGCCCCAGCTTTTCCGGAACTCAATGATTAAATCCCTCCAATCAAGTTTCCCCCACCACACTACCACCACGGCTCTTATCAAAGTTACAATTGACATCCTATGTGAGTGGAAAAGTGATAAACTATCGTTCCTCGTCCTTCTTGACCTGTCTGCAGCCCCTGACACTGTTTACCACACCATGCTCCTCTAATGCATCTCCATCATCGTCCAGCTGGGTGGGACTGCTCTCACCTGATTCCACTGTTATCGATCTAATGATAGCTAGAGAATCACCTGCAATAATTTCTCTTCCCGCTCCCACACCGTTACCTCCAGCATGCCCAAAAATCTATCCTTGGTCCCCTCCTATTTCTCATCATGGCAATATCATCCAAAACTTTACTGCCTGTGTATTAACTTGCTCCAAGTCCTGTTCGTCCATCATTCTTGTCATCGCTGACCTACACTGGCTCCCAGTTAAGGAACCCCGCCGATTTAAAAATTCTCACCCTTGTTTTCAAATCCCTCCATGGCCTTGCCCCTCCTTATCACTGTAATCTCTTCCAGCTCCACAACAACTCTGAGATATCTGTGCTCCTCTAATTCTGGCCTCTTGAACATCCCAAATTTTGAATAGCTCCACCATTGGTAGCGTGCCTCCAGCTGCCTAGGCCCTAAGCTCTGAAACCCCCTTCCTAAGCCTCTCCACCTCACTCCCTCTCTTTCCTCCTTTAAGATGCGCCTTAAAATCTACCTCTTTGACCAAGATTTTGGTCATCTGCCCTAATATGTAGCTCAGTGTCAAATTTTGCTTTATAGCACTCCTGTGAAGCAGCTTGGGAAGTTTTACTACATTAACAGTGCTATATAAATACAAGTTGCTGTTGTTGGTGTGGTAGCAATTACAGAAACTTGACTTCTGCCCTGTCAAGATGATATGGAAGCTAGGAAAGGAAAGGAAGGTTAAAAGACACATTATGGTAATAGAAAGGATGGATCTAAATTAGCATAATCAGCAGGTTGAATCATTACAGGTAGAGCTAAAGAAGAAGAAGACTTGAATAAAAATAAAATACTGCAGATGCTGGAAATCTGAAATAAAAGATAGTAAGTGTTGGAAATACTCAGCAGGTCAGGCAACATTTGTACAGAGAGAAGCAGAGTTAACATTTCAGGTCTGTGACCTTTCATCAGAACTGGCAAAGGTAAGAAAAGTATTAGGTTTTAAGCAAGTGAAGTGGGGGGGGGGGGGGGGGGGTGGGGGGGGGGGGAGGTGTGCAGGGGGTGGTGGTGGGGAAGATCACTATGGATGTCCAATCTCTCTAGACCTCCATCCCCCACCAGGATGGTTTGAGGGCTCTCCGCTTCTTCCTTGAACAGAGGCCTAACCAGTCCCCATCCACCACCACCCTCCTCCGCCTGGCTGAACTTGTTCTCACATTGAACAACTTCTCCTTCAACTCCATTCACTTCCTTCAAATAAAAGGTGTTGCTATGGGTACCGCATGGGTCCTGGTTACGCCTGTGTTTTTGTGGGATATTCAAACATTCCTTGTTCCAGTCCTACTCAAGCCCCCTCCCTCACCTCTTTTTCCAGTACATTGATGACTGTATCGGTGCCGCGTTCTGCTCTCGAGATGAACTGGAAAACTTCATCAACTCTTCTTCCAATTTCCACCATTCTCTCACCTTTACATGGTCTATCTCTGACACTTTTCTTCCTTTCCATGACTTCTCTGTCTCCATCTCTTGGGATAGGCTGTTCACTAATATTCATTATAAGCCCATTGACTCCCACGGCTACCTTGGCTACACTTCCTTACACCCTGTTTCCCCTAAGGACTCCATTCCATTTTCCCAGTTTCTCCATCTCTGCGCATCTGTTATAATGATGCAACCTTCCAAAACAGTGCTTCTGATATGTCTTCCTTTATCCTCAACCAAGGAGTCCCCCCACTGTGGTTGACAGGGCCCTCAACTGTGTCTGACCCATTTCCCACACTTCTGCCCTCACCCCTTCCCTTCCCTGCCAGAACCGCCACAGGGCTCCCCTTGTCCTTACTTTCCACCCCATCAGCCTCCATATCCAAAGGATCATCCTCCGCCATTTTTGCACCCTCCAGCGTGAGGCCACCACGAAACACAGCTTCCCTTCCCCTCCCCTGTCAGCATTCCAAAGGGATCGTTTCCTCCGTGACATCCTGGTCCACTCCTCCATTACCCCCAACACCTCGTCCCCTTCTCACGGCACCTTCGCATGCAATTGCAGGAGGTGTAATACCTGCCCTTTTACCTCCTCTCTCCTCACTATCCAAGGCCCCAAACACTCCTTCCAGGTGAAGCAGCGATTTACTTGTACTTCCTTCAATTTATTACACAGTATTCGCTAATCATAATAGAACCATAGAAGGAGGCCATTCAGCCCATCGTGTCTGCGCCGGCCAAATAAAATTGCTGCCCAATCTAATCCCACCTTCCAGAACCTGGTCTGTAGCCTTGCAGGTTACAGCACTTCAGGTGTATGTCTAGGTACCTTTTAAATGAGTTGAGGGTTTCTGCCTCCACCACTGTTCCTGGCAGCGAATTCCAGACGCCACCACCCTCTGGGTGAAAAACTTTTTCCTCAAGTCCCTTCTAATCCTTCTACCAATCACCTAAAACTGTGTCTCCGGTAACTGACCTCCCCACGAGGCGAAACAGGTCCTTCCTGTCTACTCTATCTAGGCCCCTCATAATTTTGTACACCTCCATTCAGTCACCCCTCAGCTTCCTCAGTTCCAGGGAAAACAACCCTAGTCTATCCAATCTTTCCTCGTAGCTGCAACCTTCAAGCCCTGGCAACATTCTTGTAAATCTCCTCTGTACTCTCTCCAGAGCAATTATGTCCTTCTTGTAATGTGGTGACCAGAACTGTAAGTAATACTCCAGCCTAACCAGTGTTTTATACAGTTCCAGCATTACATCCCTGCTTATGTATTCTATACCTTGGCCAATAAAGGAAAGCATTCCATATGCATTCTTCACCACTCTATCTACCTGTCCTGACACCTTCAGGGATCTGTGGACGTGCATTCCAAGGTCTCTCATTTCTTCTACACTTTTCAGTATCCTCCCGTTTATTGTGTATTTCCTTGCTTTGTTTGCCCTCCTCAAATGCATTACCTCACACTTCTCTGGACTGAATTCCATTTGCCATTTTTCCACCTACTCCAAACCATTGATATCATTCTGGAATCTACGACTATCCTCTTCACTATTAACTACACAGCCAATTTTTGTGGTCATCAGCAAATTTCCCAATCATGCCTCCCACATTTAAGTCCAAATCATTGATATATACCACAAACAGCAAGGAACCCAACACTGAGCCCTGTGGAATGCCACTGGAAACCACTTTCCATTCGCAAATACATCCGTCGACTACTACCCTTTGTTTCCTGTCACTGAGCCAATTTTGGATCCAACATGTCACATTCCACTGTATCCCATGGGCTTTCATTTTACTGAACAGACTGCCATGTGGGACCTTGTCAAATGCCTTACTAAAATCCATGTAGACCACATCCACTGCAGTACCCTCAACAATCCTCCTTGTTACTTGCTCAAAAAACTCAATCAAGTTAGTAAGACATGACCTTCCCTTAACAAATCCCTGCTGACTAACCCTGATTAATCCATGCCCTTCTCAGTGGCAGTTTATCCTCTCAGAATTGATTCTAATAATTTACCCACCATCGAGGTCAGACTGACCGGCCTATAATTATTTGGCCTATCCCTCACACCCTTTTTAAACAATGGTATAACATTCACAGACCTCCAGTCCTCTTGCACCTCGCCCATATCCAGTGTGGATTTGAAGGTGATCCTCAGCGCATCTGCTATTTCCTCCCTAGCTTCCTTTAACAACCTGGGATGCAATCCATCCGGCCCTGGTGACTTATCCACTTTCAAGGATGTCAGATCCTCTAGTACTTCCTCTCTCATTATGCTTATCATATCTGATATTTCACACCCCTCCTCTTTTACTACAATGTCTGCATCATCCCTCTCCTTTGTGAAGACAGAGACAAAAAACTCATTAAGAACATAAGAACTTAAGAGCTAGGAGCAGGAGTAGGCAATTCAGCCCCTCGAGCCTGCTCCGCCATTCAATACGATCATGGCTGATCTCATCTCGGCCTCAACTCCACTTTCCTGCCCGTTCTCCATAACCCTTCCACCCATTACTAATTAAAAATCTGTCTATCTCCTCCTTAAATTTACTCTACGTCCCTACAACCACCGCACTCTGGGGTAGTGAATTCCACAGCCTCACGACCCTTTGAGAGAAGTAATTTCTCCTCATCTCTGTTTTAAATCTGCTACCCCTTATCCTAACTCTATGACCTCTTGTTCTAGATTTCCCCAACAGAGGAAACATCCTCTTTACGTCTACTTTGTCAATCCCCTTAATCATTTTATATACCTCAACTAGATGTCCTCTCATTCTTCTAAACTCTAGAGAGCAAAGGCCTAAACTGCTCAATCTCTCTTCATAAGACAAACCCCTCATCCCTGGAATCAATCTCGTGAAACTCGTCTGAACTGCTTCCAATGCTACTGCATCCCTCCTCAAGTAAGAGGACCAAAACTGTACGTAATACTCCAGGTGCTGTCTCACTAATGCCTTGTACAGTTGCAGCAATACTTCCCTACTTTTATACTCTATTCCTTTAGTAATAAATGCCAAAATTCCATTTGCCTTCCTTATTACCTGCTGCACCTGCATACTAGTTTTCTGTGATTTATGCACAAGGACACCTAGATCCCTCTGCACCGAAGCACTCTGAAGTTTTTCTCCGTTTAGATAATAATTTGCCTTTCTATTCTTCCAACCAAAATGGATAACCTCACTTATCCACATTAAACTCCATCTGCCAAATTTTGGCTCATTCACCTAACCTATCCGTATCCATTTGTAAATGTCTTCTTACGTTATTGCAACTTACTATCCCACCTATGTTAGTGTCATCTGCAAATTTGGTTCTAGTACCTTCTATCCCTGCATCCAAGTCATTAATATAGATTGTAAATAGTTGGGGCCCGAGGACCGAACCCTGTGGCACCCCTCTAGTTATATCTTGCTAACCAGAAAAAGACCCATTTATTCCGACTCTCTGTTTTCTGTTGGTTAACCAATCCTCTATCCAAGCTAATAAATTGCCCCTAACCCCATGTAATCTTACCTTGTGTATTAACTTTTTGTGCGGCATCTTATGAAATGCCTCCTGGAAGTCCAGATATACTACATCTACAGGTTCCCTATTATCCACTTTGCTTGTTACAACTTCGAAGAACTCTAGCAAATTAGTCAAACATGATTTACCCTTCATTAAACCATGCTGACTCTGATGGATTGCGTTTTGACTTTCGAAATATCCTGTTAATACTTCCTTAATAATGGATTCTAACAATTTCCCAATGACAGATATTAAACTAACTGGTCTATAGTTTCCTACTTTCTGCCTCCCTCCTTTTTTGAACCCTGCCTACATCCTCTGCATTCACGCATAAATTCCCTTGTACGTCTCTGATAGGCCCTACCCTTTCCTTAGTTATCCTCTTGCTCTTAATGTACTGATAAAACATCTTTGGGTTTTCCTTGATTTTACCTACCAATAATTTTTCATTTCCTCTCTTTGCTTTTCTAATTTCCTTTTTTACTTCACCCCTGCACTTCCTATACTCTAGGCTTTCTAAAGTATTATGTTTTTTGTGATCGTCATAAGCTTTCTTTTTCTGCTTTAACTTACCCTGTAAGCTTCTAGATAACCAGGGGGCTCTAGATTTCACCGTACCACCCTTTATCTTTGTGGGGACATACCTACACTGTGCCTGTAGTATCTTACTTTTGAATGCCTCCCATTGGATTGCCACTGATTTTCCTTCAAGTAGATGTATCCAGTCCACTTTTACCAGATCACCTCTCAGTTTCGTAAAATTTGCCTTCCCCCAATTTAGAACTTTTATTCCTGTTTTATCTTTGTCCTTTTCCATGATTATGCTAAAACTAACTGTACGATGGTCACTATCTTCGAAATGGTCACCCACTCATCCACTTGCCCAGCTTCATTACCGAAGACTAAATTTAGAATTGCGCCCCTCTCGTTGGGTGTGTTACGTGCTGGCTAAAAAAGTTTTCTTGAATGCAGTTCAAGAATTTTGTCCCCTCTGTACCCTTCACACTGTTTGTATACCAGTTGATATTAGGGTAATTGAAATCCCCAACTATCATTGCCCTATAGTTTTTGCACTCAGAAATTTGCCTACATATTTGTTCTTCTATCTCCCTCTCACTATTTGGAGGAATATAGTACACTCCTAGTATTGTGGCTGTCCCATTTTTATTTCTGCGTTCCACCCATATGGCCTTATTTGATGATTCATTTAGCATATCATCTGTCCTCACAGCTGTTATTGATTCCTTAACCAATAATCTTATACCCCCTCCTTTTTTTATCCCCCCCTCTATCCCACCTGAAAACTCTATATCCAGGGATGTTGAACTGCCATTCTTGCCCCTCTTTAAGCCAAGTTTCTGTTATAGCAATGTTGCCGTGTATGCCCTCAGCTCATTGGCTTTATTTGCTATACTCCTTGCATTTAAATAAATACCTTTTAACACTACCAAATTCCTGTGCTGCACACTTTTTAACCCTTGCTTCTTCTGTCTTCCAGATTCACTCACTAATTTTCTACCTCCCGTTCCTGCCCTTAAATTGTCCTATCTGAAGTGCCCTCAGGTTACCATCCCCCTGCCAATCTAGTTTAAACCATCCCCAACAGCACTAGCAAACCTCCCTGCAAGGATATTTGTCCCAGTCTTTGTTCATCTGTAGACCACCCAGCTTGTACAGGTCCCACCTTCCCCACAACCTGTCCCAATGCCCAAGAAATCTGAAGCCCTCCCTCCTGCACCATCTCTCCAGCCATGCATTCATCTGGTGTATTCTCCCATTTCTATACTCACTAGCACATGGCCTTATGAGTAATCTGGAGATCACTACCTTTGAGGTCCTGCTTGCTAATCTCTTTCCTAACTCCCTAAACTCAGCCTGCAAGACCTCATCCCTCTTTCTTCCTATATCATTGATTGTCTCTACATTGGGGAGACCAAACTTAGATTGGGTGACTACTTTGCAGAACCCCTCCCCTCAGTTTGAAAGCATGACCCCAAGCTTCTGGTTGTTTGCCATTTCAACACACCACCTTGCTCCATTGCCACATTTCTGTCCTTGGACTGCTGCAGTGTTCCAGTGAATATCAACGCAAGGAGGAGCAGCACCTGATCTTTTGATTAGGCATTCTACAGCCCTGCGGACTCAACCTTAGAGTCATAGAGTCATAGGGTTATACAGCACAGAAACAGGCCCTTCAGCCCATCGTTTCTGTGCTGGCCATCAAACATCTATCTATTCTAATCCCATTTTCCAGCACTTGGCCCATAGCCTTGCATGGCATGGCGTTTCAAGTGTTCATCTAAATACTTCTTAAATGTTGTGATGGTTCCTGCCTCTACCACCCCTTCAGGCAGTGTGTTCCAGATTCCAACCACCCTCTGGGTGAAAAAACTTTTTCTCACATCCCCTTTAAACCTCCTGCCCATTAAATCCATTAAACTTTAAATCTATACCCCCTGGTTATTGACACCTCCACTAAGGGAAAAAGTTTCTTCCGATGCCCCTCATAATTTTGTATACCTCAAAGAGGTCTCCCCTCAGCCTTCTCTGCTCTATGGAAAACAACCCTACCTTATCCAGTCTCACTTCATAGCTGAAATGCTCCAGCCCAGGCGACATCCTGGTGAATCTCCTCTGCACCCTCTCCAGTGCAATCATATCCTTCCTATAATGTGGCCACCAGAACTGTACACAGTACTCCAGCTGTGGTCTAACTAACGTTTTATACAGCTCCATCATAACCTCCCTGCTCTTATATTCAATGCCTCAGCTAATAAAGGCAAGTATCCCATATGCCTTCCTAACCACCTTATCTACCTGTGCTGCTGCCTTCAGTGATCTGTGGACAAGTACACCAAGGTCCCTCTGACCCTCTGAACTTTCTCGGGTCCTACCACCCATTGTATATTCCCTTGCCTTGTTAGTCCTCCCATAATGTAACACCTCACACTTCTCAGAATTAAATTCCATTTGCCACCGCTCTGCCCATCTTACCAGCCCAACTATATATTCCTATCATCTAAGGCTTTCCTCCTCACTATTTACAACACCACCAATTTTCAGGTCATCTGCAAATTTACGAACCTTGAGGTCAACAATTTCAGAGCATGACTGGCCTTTTTTATTTTTTTTAATTATTTTATTTTATTTTTTAACCGTGTGCCTGTTTCTCATGCTGTGCTTTTGGACAGAGCTGCTCATTATTCTGCCCTTAACACACTCTCTGGACTAATACATTGTCTTTCACCACAACCATTAACACACTCTTTGCCTTTGTCCCATGAAATCTTTGTTATTTAATCTCTCCTGCCCTTTGCCCTATCACACACCATCCCTTTTGTTCTCTTCCCCACCACCACCCACCCCCTCTTCACTTGCTTAAAACCTAATACTTTTCTTATGTTTGCCAGTTCTGATGAAAGGTCACAGACCTGAAATGTTAACTCTGCTTCTCTCTCCACAGTGGCTGCCTAACCTGCTGAGTATTTCCAGCACTTTCTGTTTTTGTTTCAGAAGAAGACTTGCCTTTATATAATACTTTTCATGATTACTGGCTGTCTCAAAGCACTTTATAGCCATTGAAGTACTTTTGATGTCCGGTCACTGATGTAATGTAGGAACACGGTAATCAATTTGCACACAGCAAACTCTCACAAACAATAATGTGGTAATGGCCAGATAATCTATTTTTGTAATGTTGATTGAAGGTAAATATTGACCCTTACTGGAGGTCACCTGTCTTCAGATAATTACTCAGTAGGGGCTTTTTTGTGTTGGAGGAGGTGTTTACAGGGAAGTGACAATTCAAGATTTATAGGGGTCAGAAGGCTTGACTCTTGAGATATCGTTTTGGTTTCACTTTGGACAGGCAGTTGGAGTTTTAAAAACCAGCTAGGAGAGCAGTCACCCCAGCTCAGCCTTTTCTATCTCTTTGAAAAGCCTGCCAACTTTTCTAACTCTTTGGAAATTCTGGCATCTTTTCCATCTCATTGTGAAGCTCTTGAAAACAAGTGTAAGAAATAGAGAAATTGATGCTACATTCATCCCAAAAAGGCCTGCTTGACACCCCTGATGCCTCACTTCTCCTGAGACGTGGAAAAATTTGCTGAATAAATCCTTGACACCGCCTGAATGAATTGCTCCAGAGAAAGATCCTAGTTGCAGCCATCTACGCCAAACCCAAAAATGGACAACTGACATCTTTCCATATCTTCTCTTTTTCCTTCAAAAATTAGCAAATATTTGGCCTAAGTATTCTATTTTGCCGTTTTTTGTAACAGAGCTCTAAAAAGAAAATCTCCATCTTTTTTCAGTTAACCAATGTGTGTGTGTGCGTGTGTATGTTTGTGAGGGGCTAAGGTAAAAAGGGAACTTTCATAGTTCAATTTGTATGTTAATGCTTTGCTTCGTTACTGGTCAAGTCTTGTTTTATAATAAACTGATCATTTTGTTGTTTATTACAGAGACCTGGTGGGTGTATTTTATTTTGGGATAAAAATAGAGTCTATGATTGATTGTATCGGTAATTGGGTAAACATTTAAATATATGTTGTGACCTGTGGAGAATTGAACTAGAAATAACAGAACACTCCTCCCACCTTGGTCATTACAATACCAATTTTTACATAGTGGTTCTTTTAATTTTCCTGTGCTCAACGGAAGCTATCTGGCCTGACTATCTCTCTTTGATTGCTACCCAGACAGACTCACTGATGTGAACATGCCATGTTGATGAACACATTCCAAATAAAAATGAACTGGACCAATCAGATTTAAATAACTGCTTTTCAAATTCAATAGAGCTGTCAAGCATATATTTGAACAAATTCCAAATTCGAAAAGGTCATTGACCTGAAAACATTAACTCAACTTCCTCCCTCCACAAATGTTGCCTGATTTGCTGTGTGCTTCTTGTATTTTCAGTTTTTCTTCCAGATTTCCAGCACTTTCAGTATATTGTTCTTTAAAAATCTGTAACAGTTATGCTAGATTATGATTCTTGTGAATGAAACTATTTTACCTCCTTTAGGTAATGTGTCAGAATTATAAAAGCAACCTGCATAGTAACAGAAAAAATGCTTCACTTCACTTCAGTCACAAAAGCATATGGAGAAAGACAAGGAATTGGAGTTAAGAAGATAGAGTTGCCATGGCTAGCAAAATTGACAGAGCAAACTCAGTGAGCCACATGGTCTACTCTTGTTCCTATATTTTATGATTCTATAATTATATGAGCTTTTTGGCTAATGTTAAGTCTTAAAGTTATTTTTCTTCCCTTATTGGGGTTGCTTGCAACATGCATTAATCTTTAACAAACAGGATTGTGATGCAACATTTTCTGAGGGCAATGGCACTGCTGCCCATGGTGGCAGAAGGGACAGTTTTCCCTCCCTGCAGGACCTAGCCTCTACTGACCACTTTCATGTCACAGCTTACACTGTAGGAATTATAACCCGTCCACATTGTCGAGCAGCATGTTGTACTTACATTTATTGTTTATATAATATGGTCAGTACTACGAGCTAAGAGTTTCTGCATCTAAAACATCAATAATTGTTTTTGAAAAACTAGGGCATTGCTCATGTGTAGTCTGGTGATATTAGTGTGACTTCTGATCCCAACTACATTGTTGCTGCAACCTGAATATGATAGCTAAATAGTAATATACCAAATGGTTGACATGAAGTAAAAATATTTCATGTTACTTAAGTGGATCTCACTGATGTATTTGTACTAACAATCACATAACACTTTACAGAAGTTACTATAGATGTTTGTTGTTCTTCCAGAGATGACCATAAAATCTAGGCTGACAGTCCAGTGTAGTAACAAGGGAGTACTCTACCGTTGGAGGTGATGAAAGAGTCATTAAATCAAAGGCCTGTCTGCTCTTTCAGGTGGGCGTAAATGATCCCATGGCATTATTAGAAGAAAGGCAGATGAGTTCTCCAGTGTCGTGGTCAATATTTATCCCTCAATCAAGATCACTAAAACAGATCAGTGGTCATTATCATATTGATGTTTGTGGGTGCTATCTGTGCACTAATTGGTGATATTACAGGAGTTGCCAGACTTCAGAAGTACTTCATTGGTTGTAAAGTACTTTGGGAAGTTCTGAGGTCATGACATACACTAAATAAATGCACATTGTTTCTTTTTTTCTTTACTCCTCCAAAATCATAGGCTAGGAAAGCACAATTTTCCAACATGTGCCATTTTGATTGGATTATTAATATTTTGTGTTAGGATTGTTTTGATATTTTAACCCCCCTCCCCCCCTCATGTTCCCCACCTCACATTCCAAGCAGATGGGATAGGTAAATTATCTATTTCCAGGTCTCTATCAATGTCAGTCTATATCCCGGCACTGGGAACTGCAAAACAATTTCCATTCCTTTTCTAGGCAAATTGTCTCACTTTCTGCCCAATAACGCATTTCTTTTGTAGAGAAATACAGATGTATACTTGCATCCTATCATTCATTACACAATCCCCCAGTATCACCAACTAACCTCTATTGACTTATTTATGAAAGCTACACTTAGATGGGTGGGGGTTGTGTGTGGGGGTGGGCAAGATAAAATTGTAACAGACAACATAAAAGAAAGTATAAATAAATGTAGCCACACAGCCAATAATTCTATGTTGATACATGTGATTTGTAACTTCATGAACAGGTTGTGTCTTGCTCTTTGAAGCTACGCTTTCCATCTCAGAGCAGCACAGCATGCTTCCACTCAGTCTGAATGTAGGTGGACATTTGAAAATCATTAGAAAATAACTATGCAGGGAATATGGGGATACTCAGACACACTGTGTTTGTTTGTTGGAACTATTTAAAGTTTAAAATGCTCAATGTTACGAATCAGTAACTCTACCTTGACTTCGAGTTTATCAAGAAACACCTCAGAGCGGTCCCATGCTCTCTGCAAATCCTCAGTTCAGCTAGTTGATCCATAAAGTCCAGGATGGTCCCACAATCCCTTCTCTGTCCTGAGTTCACTGATCTCTGTGATGATTGTAGTCGGGTTACTACAATCACCCTCATAGGAACATAGGAATAGGAGTAGGCCATTCAGCTCCTCATGCCTGTTTCATCATTCTATTAGATGAAGGCTGATCTGCACTTCAATTCTATTTACCCGCCTTTACTCCACACCCCTTAATACCCATTACCTAACAAAAACCTATCAATCTCAGTTTCGAATATTTCAATTAACGCAGCATCCACAGCCTTTTGGGGGACAGAGTTCAAAATTTCCACTCCACTTTGTGTGAAAATTGCCTCCTGATTTGACGCTTGAGTAGCCTTGCTCTAATTTTAAGATTGTGCCTGCACTCGAGGAAATAGTTTTTCTGTAACTATTCGTATAAAATCCCTTTACCATTTTAAACACCTCAATGATATGACCCCTCAGCCTTCTAAACCCAAGGGAATACAAGCCAATTTGAGGCAACCTGCCCTCATAACTTAACCCTTTAAGCCCCAGTATCATTTTGGTGAACTTGCGCTGCATCCCCTTCATGGTTAATATATTTTTCCTGAGGTGCTGTGCCCAAAACTGAACACAGTACTCTGAATGAGGTCTGATCAAGGCTCTGTACAACTGAAGCATCACTTCCGCACTTTTGTATTCTAACCCCCTTGAGATAAAGATCAACACTCCATTAACCTTTCTGATTGTTTTTTGCAACTGTTCTTGTTTCTCTTTCCAACTTGGAACATTCTACGGTTTGAGTTGTAGACTTCTTCCCAATGTAAACAACATTCAGCCATTGACAAGAAAGCAGAGGAACTACAGCTGCAATTCACAAAAGGCAACTGGAATATCGGAAAATCTGGTAAATTTGTCTGATAAAGGCAACATAGGAAGGAACATCGGAACAGGGCCATTCAGCACCTCAAACATGTTCTGTCATTCAGTGAGATCATAGCTGATCTGTAACTTACCTCCATTCATCGGCCTGTTAATTGTATATTAATTTGTTTAATTGTATGCTGGTGGGGGGGGTGGGTGGGCATTCACGTGAGCACCCTGTAAATAGACAAACTAAAACTGGTTGTTGGATTTGGAGGTGTATGCTTGTAATATGTAATACTGCAAATAAATATAAAAGTCTGTAAAGATTGGCTCCAGTTCTATTATTCACCCACTGGCTTTCTGGAATAGGAACACTGTCATGGCTCCATATCACTTTAAACCCTTGGCTAGCAAAAATATATTGGTCTCAGATTTAAAATTATTAATTGGGCTGGCATATATTGCTTTTTGTGGGATAGCATTCCACATTTCTACCACCTTTTGCATGAAGAAGTGTTTCCGAACTGTACTCCTGAATAGCCTGGCTCTGATTTTAAGGTTATGTCTCCTTATCCTAGACTCCTCCACAGCAGAAAAAGCTTCTATCTACCCTATCAATTCCTTTCAAAATCCTAAAAACCTCAAACAAGCCATCCCTTAACCTTCATTATTCCATAGAATACAAGAGTAATTTTATGTAAGCGCTCCTAATAATCTACCCCTTAAAGCCCTGGTAACTTGCTGGTGAATCTGCTCTGGCCTTCCCTGGCCAATATATTATCGCTAA